>NW_026099575.1:35729670-35744158 GCF_025091365.1 Daktulosphaira vitifoliae
TACTAATTATAGTTTTTAAATTTAGTATGAAATTGTAAGGCCAGCTATGATGTATAGTTCATTATGTTGGGCTGTTGATAAGAAAGTAGAGCAGAGAATTAGTGTAGCAGAGATGAGAATGTTTAGGTCGATGAGTGGAGTGACTAGAGAAGATAGGGTAAGGAACGAGCATATAAGTGGAAGTATAGGTGTTGGGTCAATCGTAGATAAGATGATAGAAAATAGACTTAGATTGTTTAGTCATGTTATGAGGAGAGAAGAATGGGAAGCTGTAAGAACAGTTATAGAAATGAATTTTGAAGCAAGAAGAGGTAGAGGAAGACCAAAAAGGAGATTGAGGGATGTTATTGAATGCTACATGAGAACAGCTGATGTGAGCATAGATGATGAGGGAGATCGTGTCAAGTGGAAGCTTAGGATAAGAGTGACCGATCCCTAGTAATTGGGATTAAGACAAAGAAAAAGGAAAAGATTACCAGAAATTCCGGTGGCAATTGACATAATATGATTGTTGTTTGGAAATGAACAATTTAGCTTTTAGTTGGGTTTAAACAATATAGCGTCAAATCAATTACCTACTCTATCGCTTGTATATTAATATACACCACACTTCTATGATACAATAAATAAATAAACTCACACATACACACATATGCATTTATAACATTGTGTCTAATGTAAGTATAACATGATAAAAAGTAACCGTAAAATGAAGAAAATGGAATATAAATTTTAGTACTCATATTTTTATTATAAAGAAATTTAATACAATCTTAGATTGTTAGATTAGTAAGGATGCAATACTTCTTAATTTAATTTCATAGTATATTATGTATAATTTATTATATAAAATGATCCATAAAACTCTTTTGACACAGAGAAATTGTAATACTTCTGAAGTAAATATTCTGTGTTTTTAATTTTATAAGTAATATTGCTTACATATAACAACCTAGTATAAACTTTTGAGCATATGATTTTGATGAAAACTAAAGGTAGACAAATAATTTTTACAATAAAAACAATTATCGTTTTATGGCATAGATTTTTAGTTGGGTGAAAGACCTAATTAAGAACTAATAATTCAAGAAATATATGTTATGTTAACTATACAAACCGATAATTTAATTTTTATACAGTAAAAATTTTCACTAGTGGCTAAAAATATTTTAAATTTAAATATTATAATCAATTTTATTAGAAGGGTGACCTTTACTAGGATGTATAGCTGACAAAGGATTAAACATAATTAAGAGTAGATTTTACAATTTACCTGTTTAACATTTGAGTTTTCATAATGCAATTTTAATCTTTTCAAAAAAAATGTTTACGCATAAGCGCTCAAAGAAAAGTAATGAATTATAGGGCACTTGCAAAAAGACCCGCGTTAAAAAATATAGCAATAAGTACATGGGCGTCTGTCGTCAGTCATATTTACACTAGTCAACGTTCAGCTATAATAAATACAATATTTATATATCAATTTTGAACGCTCTGCAAAAATATATTGTGAAGAAGACTTAAAATATGACCAAACGATTACTTTAAAAATTATAAAATTAAATATCAACCTTAATAAATTATGTATTTTTATACACCAAGTATTTTTATCGACTAATAATGTGAACAATATTCAAAAGAAAAATAAGTTTTTATTGAGTAAATGAATTTTAATACAATTAAAAAGAATATTTGCAATAATACGAAAAGTTGCCAAAAAAAAAGTTGATAACGTAAACAAAATGTATATGAAATTGTTAACAAATAAAAAATAAAATAATATACACGTAATATTCAAATAATTAACATGAAACTGATATTTGTTCTCATGGAATTTGTATTATAACAGTGCCACTAGCCATACATATCTCTCTTTTAATTCGTTGCAGGAATGGATTCGTGTTGGCATCATAAACCTGTTGTACATTATAATGATGGCCGTTATGAATAACTGTTTCAATATTGTCAACCATTTGATCATGACGAACTAGAAAAGATATTTATTAAATATAAAATTAAACAACTTTTATTTCTATTTTCTTACTCACGAAACTAAATTATGTTGTATTAAAACAATTTTACTTACTAGGACTGTGACACATTTTTCTTCTTTTAATAATTTTGATCTCCGATGTCTCATAATTTTTCCTTTTCAAGTCTGACGGCTCATTTTGACCTGTCATATTTTCTAACAATGATGCATTGAGACCAACTATATAATTGCTTTAATGTAAACAAAAAAAAATATTGATAAAATAATTTTTATATATTGTAATACGTTCATATCTTTAATATAATCATAGTTTGTTTAAGTTTCAGTGAGAATTCAATAGTTTTATTACTTGTAATGTAACTATTCTGTGTTGTTTAATTTTATATGAAATTTTGTTTACTTATTTTAAAAAAGATAATAATAATATTACTTTTGACGTTTTGACATATTTATATTTGTTAAATTATTTCCACGATTCAAAATCTTATTAATAGCTTTCAGGCGATTTTGTTTCATGATTTCAGGAGGGATACGAGTATATTTTTTATTTCTAGTTTCTAAAATATTCAAACGTTTTATAACAGATTTCTTATAAATTTTTGACACTGTAAATAAATAAAACTTTAATTAATAATTGTAAAATTGTTTTAATCTTTAAAAAATGTTGTTTTGACTTCAAGTAATAAATCGCGACAAATAAATAAATATCTATACAATGTGACACTTACTAATGGAATGCTGTGCTTCACTTTGTAATAGTACCGTTTAGATTAATTAAGAATTATGATAATAATTTTTAAGATAAATAGAATTTAACTGTGTATATATTATCGCGTATTTGAGATGGATGAGAGAATATAAGAATCGTCGAATGCAAAACGCCAACTGAAAGAATTGACAAAATTATGTTGTAAACTAACAAAATTTGTAAAAGTTTTCACTGTTTCAATGGATACGATAATTTATATTTTAAACCAGCATGGGTTTTTGTTACATTATTTTTTTGTTAGTTATTATGCATTTTATATAGCCATAAAAATGTCAGCATATATGATATTTTGATGACTTTTTAACTATGACTTCATAACCAGCTTGCAATGAATAGAAATATATGTCAATTCAATAATATTATTATTGTTTCTCAATTTTCGAACTTTTAAATTCGATTTTATTAATACAAGTTTTAATAGCGAGTTTATATAATTGATCGCTAGGAAAACTTTTATTTACTTTTATTAAACAGAATTTTTTTTTTCATATTAAAGTTTATTATACATGCTTTAGTTTAAGACATATATAAAAGTGTCAGTATTTTTGTAAAACTTTCAAAAGTTGTGAACAGTTGTCATTTTGAATACCCCATGTGGGCAAGTAAAGTTTCAGATTTATCATAAAAATATACCAATATTTATGTATGTTATTTTTTTGTTGAGATTTCCCCCATTTACAGGGAACGAGGACAATTTTTTCAATTTTTGGGGTTAGGGCTTTGACTAGATACGATTTGTGATCTTTTGACGTATCGTTGATAGAAATCAGTCCAGTAAGAACTGAGGAAAATATGCAAGAGAACAAAGAATATAAACATATGTGTCAAGAAATAAGAATGTTTATATGGATGAGTGGAGTGACTAGAGAAGATAGGATAAAGAACCAACGTATAAGAGGGAGTATAGGTGTAGCGTCAATCGTAGATAAGATGAGAGAAAAGTGATCTAGATGGTTTGGTTGTGTTATGAGGAGAGAAGAATCGGAAGCCGTAAGAACAGTTGCAGCAATTAATGTTGAAGGAAGAAGATATAGAGGAAGATCGAGAAAGAAATGGAGATATGTTATTGAATGCAATATGAGGACAGCTGATATGAGCGTAGAGGATGTGGGTGATCGTGTCAAGTGGAAGTTTAGGATAAGGGTTATGCATGTAGTTGAGATTAAGGTGAGAAAGAATAAGAAGAAGAAGAGTTTATGTACTATTTGAACAAATTATTCATTAAGTGGGACTCATGAATTATTTTACTACAAATTTAAAATTATTTCTCTATAATAACAAAGTTCCAAATCCAAGTCATTCTCCTCACTCATTTTTTTACATAATTAAATTTCATACTATGAATTATTAATTTAATTATTAATATAATTAAATTTCATACAATTATTTAATCCGGATTTAGGATCAATCCGTTTTATCCGGATTCACGGATTCNATTTCGGATCAATCCGTTTTATCCGGATTCACGGATTCAATCCGTTAATTCGGATTTCGGATTCAATCCGTTGACTCGGATTTCGGATTCAATCCGGCTTCTTTGTTTATGAGATAATCAGCTATTTTTTCATTATTATCAACCTGAATAATGCGAATTACGATCTCAGATCAATTGAAAATTGACTGTTATAAGAGCCTTAATAGCAAATACACCCGGGTTTTCGAGTTGTTCACAATATTTGACATCTACCTGTGCAGTAAGAGCTAGAATTTAGAAAGAATCAAGTTGGCATTTATTATTTTTATTAATATAAAAAAAGAATTTTTATGTGCGTACATAATATGTATAATATATTATACTTGTGTCAAAGTTAAAAAAAATTATTAATGAAGTCAAAAATAATAAAATAGAATATTAAAATAAAATAAAATAAGTAGTATATTGTTTTTTTAGTTTTGAAAATTTTTAACCAAAATTGTTAATATTTCTTTCACATAATGCTAATTTATAATTATTGTAATTTAGCATTATGTGAAAGAAATATTAACCATTTGGCTGTTTCACCAGCCAGACAATTTCTTTTAGAAGTTATAATATTCCCCGCTGTAGAAAAAGCTCTCTCTGAGGGCGTAGATGTTGACGGGATACATAAATATTTTTTAGCAAGTTTTGATATCACTGGATATTTCTTGTCATTTTCAGCCCACCATGTTAATGGACAGGCATTCTTGTTAATACAGTTTTCTTTTAAGTATTTGTCGAGCTCATTTTGTTCAATTATATCTTCACCATTATGATTTTGGGGAAATAAAATATCCAAAGCAGATACTACAGGGTTTGGCTGATTGGTAGTATCATCAATTGAAGAATCTTCATAATTTAAATGATGCATAATAAAATCTTTTAAGGTAATTAAAGTATCACTATCGTCATCAAAAAAATTTTTATAACGTGGGTCTAAAAGTGAAGCAATATTTAGAAGAAATTTAGAATCATTGTGCATTTGACTAAAAAATCTTACTTCGAACTCTTGGGACAATGTTTCTTTAAATATTTTAATTTTATGTTGGTCAGATTCGTTGGGAGTCAAATAGTGTTGGACAATACTTTTTAAAATTGGATGTACAGTTGATATTGTTGGAGTTGTTGCAGATGATAAGACTTTAGTAACAAGATCGAAAGGCTTGAGCACTTTAACTAACTGCTCCAATAGCTCCCATTTACTTTCGCTGAGTTCCAGTGATATTGCTGTTGTTCTAGTTGTGGTATTACGGTCATTTAAAACTATGCTTATACATTGTCGAGATTCGATAAGTCGTTCAACCATTGCATAAATTGAGTTCCATCTAGTTTTAACAGACTGAATTAATTTTTTTTTCTGGCATTTTTAATTTTTTCTGTGCTACTTAAAGTGCTTTGATTGCTACTGTTGAGTGTTTGAAATGTGAAACGATTGAAGATGCAATAATTAGAATTTGTTTTATTTCATTTTCTTCCAAACCTTTGTTAACACATAACTGCAATTAATGAGCGAAACATGTCTTACTTTTAATGTTTGGAGCCATTTCAGTAACGGCATTCTTAATATTTACCGCATTGTCATGCACAATACACATAGTTTTTGTATCAATTTCCCATTCCTTCATAATATCCAATAATTTTTGTTTTAAATTTATACTGGTATGTCGCTCATCCATTAATTCAGTTGTAATAATATAATTGACCATTTTCCAATTTTTATTAATGCCATGTGCCGTAACTGTTATATAAGACTCTATAGCTTTACTGGTCCAACAGTCAGTAGTTAGTGCTATTGAGTCTATGTTTTTTATTTCATTGGCTACTTTATGTCTTTCTGTCTCGTATAGTCCTTGAATCTTCCTTTTGATTGTAAACCGACTTGGTATTTCATAATTTGGTGATATCTTCTTCATAAATTCAATAAAACCAACACCATCCACTGTTGATAGTGGCAGCATATCTTTGGCTATAAATTTTACAAGGCTGTCTGTAATTTGCTCTTGTCTTTTGGCTGATACAGACGGCGAAAAGAACATTTCAGTAATCTTTGGCTGCATTAATACCCCTAAGTTTCCAGATTCTGATACTGATGTAGATGTTGATGGTTCAGTATTCATGCTATTATTTTGCTGATCACTATCATTGTCATCCTCTTCTAATGATCTAAAAGCATAATTCAGTTTTAAATTTAAATGTATCATAAATTTTTTTTTATTTTTTACATAGAAATTGTGAATTATGTAATATGTTGAATACATCAAAATAATTTATGGCTCATATTGGTAATATAAATATACCCAAATAAAATAGTTACCTTTTTTTTGGTTTATCACGAGAAAGTCCATCCATATTGTGTTTAATTCTCAAGTGATTCCATAATGTGCCTGGTATATAAGTACAAATACAAATTATTCAAAATTACAAATAGGTATTTAAAATAATAATATTGTCAACCACTTAAAGGACTACCCAACCAAAAAACAAGTTTTTTTTTTAATTAAAGAAAAGAACAATAATTTTGGTGATGACATTTTTTTTAGACCACTCGTTGTTGACTTACGGGCGCACAGTGTTCCAATTTATCAAAAACCTGGCCAAAATCCTTTTTAAAAATTTTAATTTTTTTTTATTTTTATGATTGGTATTTATTATACGAAAGCTGAGCTCTTTAAAAAGGTAGCACTTATTAAGTTTTAAGCATTAATTAAAAACTTTATTAAAATGGGAACATTAGAGGGGTCGTTAAAAAACTATTTGGCAGAATTCCAATGAGTGCACCCCCGCAATTGATTCGAAAAAATAAAAAAAATATCGTGTAACAATTTCAAATCGATTGATACATTTTAAACCCGTGATTTAGCCATTTACTTTTTCCCATTTAATTAACATGGGATTTTATGTATCTTGCAAAAAATCACAAAAAAAATAATGAAATATGATTTGGAAAAATCTGAAACCTCTCAGATCTTATCTATATTGATAGTACTTTAAATTGCACAAAAAAAAATTTACGAAAAAAAAATTTCAAGAGTTCTATTGCTACTTTTAGAATACCATTTCTTTATAATAGACGCATTATAATTATGACAAAAATACGTTTTTAATCAAAAAGTCATAAAGGAAAAAGTTATAGGACTTTAATGGAGTAACACTATGGTAATATTGGTTTTGGTCCAGCATCTCAGTTACGGATGCTGTGGACCACTCTTTTACCAGATGAGTTTGTTATTTTTTTAACAAAAAATTACTCATAAAAAAGGAACAACTTCTTCCTCTAGGACACACCCCAATGCCTTTCACATCAATTTATAGTATCAGTTATTTTAACAATTAAAAAAATCGAAAATCGGGGAAAATTATATTGAATAAAACATAATATGTTTTACTTTCAAAATGCCTCATAAGTAAAATAAGATATATTGATGTTTCCATAGTTATAACAAATTAAATATAGCCTCCATAAGAATTGTATGGCCGCCGCCTCGGTAATGGAATCCGTGACGTCACGCGCCTCTTTAATACTGCCCGTAAGTTAAGAACGGGTGGTCTAAAAAAAAAATTTCACCAATAATATTTTTCAGGTTTTTTGTTTTGTATTTTGAGTTAATAAAAAAATTTTAATTTAAAAAAGTTAATATAAGAATTTTTCAAAACAAATATATTTTTTGTGTTAGGTAATCAAGTTAAAGAGTTTAAAAAAATGTCAACATTAATCATTGAAAAGCAATAAACAATAAATAATTTACTTAAAAATACGGGTAAATGATAATTAATACTCGTAATTATTAGATAAAATGGATAAAAATCGTATATTATAGATATTTAAGTTATTGTTTTAGATTTCTAGAATAAAATCTTTTCAATTTTATTACACCTATTACATATTATTATGTTATTGTAATTTACCTGTACTCCCTTTAGTTTTGAAACTTTTTCCACAAGCATTGCAAAAAACTAAATGTTTGTTCTCTTCATCAACGCCTTTCGTAAAACTCGCCCAAATTTGAGACATTTTTTAATACGATACGTACTAAGACAGTACTACTAACGTAATGCCTTTTGCCTGCTATTAAATATTGATAAAAGTACAATTGTTATCTACGTGATATGTGATATCACGTAGAGCACAACACGATATTTATTAATAGCACTTCTGAACAATAACAATTCTCGCTATAATAGAATAACCCATGAAGATTTGTTTACATTAAACCGGATTGGATACTTTAATCCGGATTGAACGGATTGTCACTTTTGTTTCAATCCGGATCGATCCGGATCGGTAATCCAGATACGGATTGATCCGGATGCGGTGCTCAGCACTATTCCATAGTTTACAATATAAAGTGTTGTTGCCCACTATAATATGCTGATACGTTGTAGATAAAACAAAATATATTTTATTTAATGTCACCAATGGTGGATATACATTACTATGTCGAAGACCATTACCTTGAAATTAATGAGAAATATTAAAGGTAAAAAATGAGATACACGTGAATATTGAAGATATTCAAGTAATAATAAGATTTGTGTTGATTAAGAATATTAAACCCAACCCGAAAGCAAAAACCACTCTGAAAATGAAGGGATAAGAAAGAAAATAAAAACAATTATTAAAACAAGAAATAAAATTTTAACCTACAACTTTTAGACAGTACACGTGAAGTGTCTTCCGCATCGGAACAAGTCCGTATACTACGGGAATAAGATATATGTATTAAATATACAAGACACACCACTGACCAATAACCTTTTAAATAGCAATTCTAGCTCATAGTAAATAATGAGAGAAAAAAAAAATATATATATATATTATATAAGCAATAAATTTTAACAGAAAAAAGCTCAAAACAATAATGAATAAAAAAAATATATCATATCCAGTCCCGGATGGGATTCATCCTACGACGGGGAATGGCCGAAGCCTTGTAACAGTTAATTCATCGTTTTTAAAGAATATCACACACGAAACAAATTGGCTGTACGTACACAGTAAAGTACCACTTCGGTGGTTAATAGTGAAGAATGTCAACCGACGACAACGATCACGTTTGGGAGAGGTATCGGTCAAACAATTTACAGAATAAAAAATAGATAAATGATAGAACAATATTAAAATTATACAGATATTAACAATATTATATAAAATTTAATAAATATTAAATTTATTTAAAATGTTAACTTTTTTGACATGAAACAATGATAAAGCATATAATAAATCACCTTAATTATATGATTTACTTAAATAATTCATATAAATAAAAATATGAAAGCACATATATGAACATGCATTGACATACTAGAAAAATAAATAAATTATAGAAAAGTTATACTTTGCAATATTACAAATTATTGTTCAAACTGTAGTATCAGAGTTTTATGTGAATTTATTATCATTATTTGGAACATAGGCGAATAATGTCAGCTACGTGAAGCAAATGGTCGATAGACACTTGAAAAATTACAGTGATACGACGCTGTATATTTTTTATAAACATCTGAGTATATATGATCACATGCACTTGTTGTAACTCAAAAAGAGAGACGAAGGAATTATATAAAACAATTAATTTAAAAGAATAATATAAAATATATAATATTATGTATAGATGCGTTGCTTGAGCAGATATTGAAATAATTGAGACTCTTATGGTCTTAAGCTTAATTCCTTATTATTATTTTTTTTGAGTTACTTTTTATATCGAGGTCAGTGTTCCGAGGGTTTTCTTTTTTTTTTACTAATACAATTCCAAAGAAAAAGGAATATTACTATTCATATGTATATGTAAATTTTAATTTACTAAAAATCCAGAGCAATCGCCAACCGTAAAATAACAGCTCAAACGAAATCTGCTCTATATAGATTCAGTTTTACCAAAAGTACTTATTTACTTTATTATTTATATAGAAATTTTATGTTCAGCATTTTTGCTTACCTTAGAATAAGTATTCTTTTTTTTTTCTTTTTTAAAATGTGTCTTTTCACACTGATGATGTTGATAAACTAACTGACATTCAGAGATTCTAAGTGAAAGTAAGTTTTTTATGCCACGTTAACCCGTCTTTTATACTTTTCTTTTAATTCAATTAGAGATCAACATCATTAGTGTTTCCAGATATTTTTATTGACATATAATTTAATTGTGATCAAAGTTTACAATATTTTCCTTAAATACACAATAATATGAGTAATAAAATGATAGCATAATTTTTGTCACGTTAATACTATTATTACAACACACTAATTATTATTAATAAGAAGTACTTAATTTCTATATTTGTCACAAAAAACCCATGCTGGTTTAAAATATAAATTATCGTATCCATTGAAACAGTGAAAACTTTTACAAATTTTGTTAGTTTACAACATAATTTTGTCAATTCTTTCAGTTGGCGTTTTGCATTCGACGATTCTTATATTCTCTCATCCATCTCAAATACGCGATAATATATACACAGTTAAATTCTATTTATCTTAAAAATTATTATCATAATTCTTAATTAATCTAAACGGTACTATTACAAAGTGAAGCACAGCATTCCATTAGTAAGTGTCACATTGTATAGATATTTATTTATTTGTCGCGATTTATTACTTGAAGTCAAAACAACATTTTTTAAAGATTAAAACAATTTTACAATTATTAATTAAAGTTTTATTTATTTACAGTGTCAAAAATTTATAAGAAATCTGTTATAAAACGTTTGAATATTTTAGAAACTAGAAATAAAAAATATACTCGTATCCCTCCTGAAATCATGAAACAAAATCGCCTGAAAGCTATTAATAAGATTTTGAATCGTGGAAATAATTTAACAAATATAAATATGTCAAAACGTCAAAAGTAATATTATTATTATCTTTTTTAAAATAAGTAAACAAAATTTCATATAAAATTAAACAACACAGAATAGTTAAATCACAAGTAATATAACTTTCGTATGTGAAATTCAAAACTATTGAATTCTCACTGAAACTTAAACAAACTATGATTATATTAAAGATATAAACGTATTTCAATATATAAAAATTATTTTATCATTATTATCTTTGGATAAATATAATTTTCATTGTTATGTATAGTATTTAGAGAAAACTAAGCACAGGAATCGTAATATATTTTTATGGCAATTAAAAATTTAACATAAATTTGTTTACATTATAGCAACTATACAGTGAGTCTCAATGCATCATTGTTAGAAAATATGACAGGTCAAAATGAGCCGTCAGACTTGAAAAGGAAAAATTATGAGACATCGGAGATCAAAATTATTAAAAGAAGAAAAATGTGTCACAGTCCTAGTAAGTAAAATCGTTTTAATACAACATAATTTAGTTTCGTGAGTAAGAAAATAGAAATAAAAGTTGTTTAATTTTATATTTAATAAATATCTTTTCTAGTTCGTCATGATCAAATGGTTGACAATATTGACACGGTTATTCATAACGGCCATCATTATAATGTACAACAGGTTTATGATGCCAAAACGAATCCATTCCTGCAACGAATTAAAAGAGAGATATGTATGGCGAGTGGGACTATTATAATACAAATTCCATGAGAACAAATCTCAGTCATGTTAATGATTTCAATATTATGTGTATATTATTTTGTCTTATTTTTCATTTGTTAATAATTTCATATACATTTTGTTTACGTTATCAACTTTTTTTTTGGTAACTTTTCGTATTATTGCAAATATTCTTTTTAATTGTATTAAAATTCATTTACTCAATAAAAACTTATTTTTCTTTTGAATATTGTTCACATTATTACAATAAAAATACATAGTGTATAGAAACAAATAATTTATTAAGGTTAATATTTAATTTTATAATTTTTAAAGTAATCGTTTGGTCATATTTTAAGTCTTTTTCAATATATATTTTTACATAGCGTTCATAATTGATATATAAATATTGTATTTATTAAAGCTGAACGTTGACTAGTGTAAATTTGACTGATGACAGACGCCCATTTACTTTTTGCTATATTTTTTAACGCGGGTCTTTTTGCAAGTGCCCTATAAATCATTACTGTTTTTTGAGCGCTTATAAGGATGCCACACCGCGGTAATTTTGGGCTTAAAAACTATTAAAAGTATAATCTTTATTACACGGTCTAAACTGATCGTAGTAATTTGAAATTTTGAGGATATTTAAAAAACAATATTTTGAAATGTTTGTAATGGGCCTTTTTTCTTAAGATTTATATTCTAGCCGTAACATTTTTGTAAAGATACAAGTTTTTTTTTTTTTTAATTTAAACAGTTTATTTATGAATGTTTGTAATGGGCTTTTTAAGATATCACTAAAAAGCCCATTACAAACATTTCAAAATGTTACATTCTTCACCTTCCCGAAATTTCAAAACTCTAAGATGAAATCTAACAGGATTAGATCAAACATATAAATGAAGAATAAATGTAAACAACTGCGCTTTTTAGTCGAGTCGACAAAAATCGTACCACAAGCAGTTAGTTGTCGTCAGTGATCGTGGCGTTATCTTTATGACCATTATAGCGGCATTTTCAATTCTCCGAGAAATAGAAATATTTATTTATATGCCACAGTAAAACATTATTTGATTTTGCAATCATCAATTCTGTCCATCGATAATATCTAGGTGTATAAAAATTTCCTTACTGATCTAATAAAGTTACGGCAAATCCTTGTTTTTTAGTGAAGGTACTTGGCATGCTCAGATTTTGATATATTTCTTTTATTTGAAAGCTCTACCTGGACGCCGTAGAAATTATTTGCGTAAGCTATCGCGGTTTTGCGGTGAGCTTTTGAAGTCGCAACGTCTTTACTGAAAACGCTTACAGTCGCTAGTGAATTACGATTTAATATTAGTTCTTATTGGACCAATATTTTTGTATAATACATCAAAAGATTCCAAAGTATACCTAGTTAAAAATATAACGCACAAATATTCAAAAAACTACCTTCAAGATTTTTATTTAATTTTTTTTAAATATAAATATCTCAAAATAAATCGAGAATTATAAGTAACTAAAAGAAATCAAACTTCATTTTTTCAATATTTTGTTTATATTGCGAGTAATCAAGTGGTTTAAGATAAACTGATCACCATGTATACAGAGAGATTAATTAATGTTGAAACACTCATTTTTTTCGCTAACTATGGAAAATTTTTAATTTTTGGTAATGAAAATATTGTTTGATTCAAAAAACTCTACTATAATATGTAGTAAAAACATGATATTTTTCATCCTTTCAAATTTAAAATACATTAACTTGAGTTTTCTTAGATGGGAACCCCTGTTTTGAATTTTATATTATGATTGAAAAAAATACCTAGCCCAGTGGGATGGCATAGTTGGGTCCAGTATATATGATATCTGACAATGATTAAAATACTATCATAAAAAACATTTGGATGCAAATCTGTAGACAGTGTTTAATTTTAAAAAATTAATGGATTATTCTAAAAGCTACATGATCTCCTATTTTATTATTTATATTCTGATTACTAGTTTTATGATTTATAAAAAATAATGTACGAATAAATAAATGAATATATATGTATATGTATATCTCTCTCTTCTAAAGGTCTTGCCTTGTCGTTTTACCAATAGTATATCTATTAATAAATTAAGTGCAGTGGTTTCCCGTTGCCTTCTCTGCACTGTCAACATGGTGCTTTTTAGCCACCGTAGAAGCGCACGCATGATCACCCATCCGTTTACCTACGGCGGAAGGCGCGACTTAACATATGTCAATAACTAGTGTGACCACCGTGCCACATCACGCCTATATGTATATATTAATAATATACAAACATAAATAGAACTTACCATAAAAAAAATATAATGATCCATAAATTTTTCAAGAAGTTATAATATTATGAAGTTAAAAATATAAAAAAGAATTTTTTTACAAAAATCGTATTTTTTTTTATTAAATTTGATGTCTGTTTTCACCATGAAGACAAAATAAAATCCAAAATTTTTTTTTTTCATGATAAAGTATATTACATTAGTTATAATTTAAGATATATATATATAAAAGTGTCAGAATTTTCGGCAACACTTTCAAAAGTGAGCTTGAAAAAAATAATTTTTTGTGAAAACGATGTAATTTTGAATTCTCTCTGTGGGCAAGTAAAGGGTTACATTTATAAAATCATTACACCAAATGATAGGTAAAGTTATTGTGCATTTATAAAAAAAAAAATTATATTGATTTAGTCATTTTTAACAAAGTTGTGACAGTTTTAAGGAAAATAAATTGAAAAAA
>NW_026099575.1:35744315-35770175 GCF_025091365.1 Daktulosphaira vitifoliae
AAACGCTTCGATGCAAATCTTTAGATAGTGTTTAATTTTAAAAAAATTGGTGTTTTATTCCAAAAGCTACTTGATCTGCTGGTTCCTTATTAATATCTCGATTAAGATAAAGTATGTCGAATGAAAAAGGGTTTATTAAAAAAATATTATTTCTCATTAAAAAATTTTTGTAAAAAAGTTGTCATTTTAAATCCTTCCTGTGGGCAGGTTAAGTGTCAGATTTACAAAAAAAATATACCAAATGATAAGTAAAAACATCAAGCATCTATATAAAAAAAAATTATATTGATATGTTCATTTTTGAAAAAGTTAGAGCATTATTAAGTTAAAAATATAAAAAAAAATTATTTTACAAAAATCGTAATTTTTTATTAACTTTGATGTCAACTTTCACCACGTAGACAAGTCCAGAGGTCAAATTTTTTTTTTTCAAATTAAAGTACATTACATTAGCTTTAATTTAAGATATATATAAAAGTGTCAGACCTTCCGGAACATTTTCAAAAGTTAAGTTGAAAAAGTTAATTTTTTGTGAAAAAGTTGTCATTTTAAATCCCCCCCTGTGGGCAGGTTAAGTGTCAGATTTACAAAAAAAATATACCAAATGATAGGTAAAGACATCAAGCATCTATAAAAAAAAAAATTATATTGATATGTTCATTTTTGAAAAAGTTACGGCAGTTTTTAGTAAAAAAAATTGAAAAAATTTCGAAAATTAGCGATTTTTAAATTTGTAATTTTTTTGGAGGTTTCCCCCACTTATGGGGAACGAGGGATTTTTTTTCAATTTTGAAGGGTAATGTCTTCGACAAGATACGATTTGTGATCTTTTGACGTATCGTTGAAAGAAATCCGTTCGGTGAGAGCTGAGAAAAAGTGGTAACAGACACAAAAAAAAAAACACATCATAGTAAAACCAATACCTTCTCAGCTTCGCATCGAAGCTAAAAGTCGAAAATTAGCGATTTTTAAATTTGTAATTTTTTTGGAGAAATTCCTCCATTTACGGAGAATGAGGGAAATTTTTTCAACTTTTGAGGGTAATATCTTCGATTAGATATGATTTATGATCTTTTGACGTAACGGTTGACAGAAATCGGTTCGGTGAGAGCTAAATGCTAATAGCAATTATACTATTATAACAAACGATAACGACGAGCATACACGTAGTTAATTCTAAAAATACGAATATTTTACTGTATGGACGACACTACGGGTCGTCCAAAACCTATACATAAGATTGCAGCTTAACGGTACCCACACGCACACGATTTGGAACGACGCTTATAATATACGTTTATGCATATTGCTCGTGTGTGCATGCGTATAACTATTTTACTATTTAAACATTTGCATTTTTAATAAAAATATAGAATGAAGAATCTACAATAAATTTTCTTCTTTTAATTAATTTTAGAAGGTGGTGGTCCCGTCGTCCGAGCCACCACTGATAGTTAGATATCTATATTCAATGACATTATGTTACTAATGAAACCCAAATCAATGTTACTAGACGGTATGCGACGTACGACAGTCAAACTATGAATGATGCACCGATTCCGAACGACGAATGCGCGAGGCGGTTGTTTTGAAATGACGAAAGGCGTGGTTGTTACAGATACGGAAAACAACGCTATCTCTGGAGCGTTGAATACGTTTTACGTTCTGTGCGGCGTCCTCTTATGCGTAAACATCATTTTTGAAAAGATTAAATTTGCATTATGAAAAACTCAAATGTTAAACAGGTAAATTGTAAAATCTACTCTTAATTTTGTTTAATCCCTTATCAGCTATACATCCTAGTAAAAGTCACCCTTCTAAAAAAATTGATTATAATATTTCAATTTAAAATATTTTTAGCCACTAGTGAACATTTTTACTGTATAAAAATTAAATTATTGGTTTGTATAGTTAACATAACATATATTTCTTGAATTATTAGTTCTTAATTAGGTCTTTCATCCAACATCCAATCTATGCCATAAAACAATTATTGTTTTTATTGTAAAAATTATTTGTCTACCTTTAGTTTTCATCAAAATCATATGCTCAAAAGTTCATACTAGGCTATGGTTTTTACAAATCCACACAGAACTTTTATAATTTAACAAATCTAATACTATAACATAAGAAATAAAATATAATTTATAATGTACTTTTGGTGAATCACTGACACAAAAATATTCACTAATGCCTCCAAAAACATAGTTGGAGTAGAATCATGGAAAACTCAAATGTGAAACAGGTAAATAGTAAATCTACTCTTAATTCTTTTTTATCTCTTTTCAGCTATACATTCTAGTAAAGGTTACTCTTTCTAAAAAAATAAAATAAAATTTTAATTTTAAATTTCATAACATATTTTTCGGCTGAAAGAAATATGGTACTGTGTCATTTATTAGACAATAAACGAACTAAAAAACAACGATTTCGTTTTCCAACCTTAGACATGAGAATATTAGGCTGTTTAAAATAAATATATATAGCAATTTTATAGATACAAATTGCGATATTTGTCATTGTGTTCGAAAAAAAATTGAAATTTTTTTGTTTCCCGTAAATGGGGGAAATCTTCCAAAAAATTACAATTATCAAAATTGGTAATTTTCTACATTTTTAAAAAAAAACTACATTTATCTTTTATTAAAATGAATATATTAATATAATTTTTTTTTAAAGATAATTCAGATATTAATGATGTGTTTTATTTTTTATATAAATGTGACCCTTTACTTGCCTACACATAAGGTTTTAAAAGGGCAACTTTTTCGACTTAAATTTTGAAACTGTTTCGCAAATAATGAGACATTTATATATAAATATATATATATATATATATACATAATTAAAGCTTATGTAGTATATGTACTTCATTTTGAAAAAAGGAGAATTCGACTTCTTATAGTCTTCATCTAAATTTTATATTTCTATATTTTCTTTATATTAAAATACCTAACATATATATACAGGGCCGCATTTAGGAATTTTGCCGCCCGGTGCACTTAATTTTGCCACCCCCAAAAAGTGTTGGGTGGGGTTTTTTAGTTGAGCAAAAAAAAAAAAGTCTTCAAAACAATTTCCCTTGTTTACATTAGACATCAATGGTTAAGTCTTAAGTAAAAAGTCTTAATAAGTCTTGTTATTAACTCCTCATGTAAATCTTTATTTGTATCAGATGCTGTAAAAGATTCATGTTGACCATTATAAACTTGCTGATCTTCATAATAAGGACTATTGTAAGGACTTGAACTAGGAGTCTAGTATATTTGAATATTCTCCTGCGACTTTGCTGTATTCATATATAATGCATTATGAATCTCTTTTTCATCATTTAGAATAAGATCAATGAATTTTGCATAACTTAGTATAAACAAATTGGGAGAATAGTAATACACCACTTGTTTTCCTTTGGGTGTATCAATAAAGTATCCCATAGCTGATGTATTCTCATGTCTAAGGTTGGAAAACGTAATCGTTGTTCTTTAGTTTTNATGAACGCTATGTAAAAATATATATTGAAAAAGACTTAAAATATGACCAAACGATTACTTTAAAAATTATAAAATTAAATATTAACCTTAATAAATTATTTGTTTCTATACACTATGTATTTTTATTGTAATAATGTGAACAATATTCAAAAGAAAAATAAGTTTTTATTCAGTAAATGAATTTTAATAAAATTAAAAAGAAATGTTTGCAATAATACGAAAAGTTGCCAAAAAAAAAGTTGATAACGTAAACAAAATGTATATGAAATTGTTAACAAATAAAAAATAAAATAATATACACGTAATATTCAAATAATTAACATGAAACTGATATTTGTTCTCATGGAATTTGTATTATAACAGTGCCACTAGCCATACATATCTCTCTTTTAATTCGTTGCAGGAATGGATTCGTTTTGGCATCATAAACCTGTTGTACATTATAATGATGGCCGTTATGAATAACCGTGTCAATATTGTCAACCATTTGATCATGACGAACTAGAAAAGATATTTATTAAATATAAAATTAAACAACTTTTATTTCTATTTTCTTACTCACGAAACTAAATTATGTTGTATTAAAACGATTTTACTTACTAGGACTGTGACACATTTTTCTTCTTTTAATAATTTTGATCTCCGATGTCTCATAATTTTTCCTTTTCAAGTCTGACGGCTCATTTTGACCTGTCATATTTTCTAACAATGATGCATTGAGACCAACTATATAATTGCTTTAATGTAAACAAAAAAAAATATTGATAAAATAATTTTTATATATTGTAATACGTTCATATCTTTAATATAATCATAGTTTGTTTAAGTTTCAGTGAGAATTCAATAGTTTTATTACTTGTAATGTAACTATTCTGTGTTGTTTAATTTTATATGAAATTTTGATTACTTTTTTTAAAAAAGATAATAATAATATTACTTTTGACGTATTAAATCCTCGGCCATTCTATTAATTAAAAAAAAAAAAAAACTTGTATCTTTACAAAAATGTTACGGCTAGAATATAAATCTTAAGAAAAAAGGCCCATTACAAACATTTCAAAATATTGTTTTTTAAATATCCTCAAAATTTCAAATTACTACGATCAGTTTAGACCGTGTAATAAAGATTATACTTTTAATAGTTTTTAAGCCCAAAATTACCGCGGTGTGGCATCCTTATAAGCGCTCAAAAAACAGTAATGATTTATAGGGCACTTGCAAAAAGACCCGCGTTAAAAAATATAGCAAAAAGTAAATGGGCGTCTGTCATCAGTCAAATTTACACTAGTCAACGTTCAGCTTTAATAAATACAATATTTATATATCAATTATGAACGCTATGTAAAAATATATATTGAAAAAGACTTAAAATATGACCAAACGATTACTTTAAAAATTATAAAATTAAATATTAACCTTAATAAATTATTTGTTTCTATACACTATGTATTTTTATTGTAATAATGTGAACAATATTCAAAAGAAAAATAAGTTTTTATTGAGTAAATGAATTTTAATACAATTAAAAAGAATATTTGCAATAATACGAAAAGTTGCCAAAAAAAAAGTTGATAACGTAAACAAAATGTATATGAAATTATTAACAAATGAAAAATAAGACAAAATAATATACACATAATATTGAAATCATTAACATGACTGAGATTTGTTCTCATGGAATTTGTATTATAATAGTCCCACTCGCCATACATATCTCTCTTTTAATTCGTTGCAGGAATGGATTCGTTTTGGCATCATAAACCTGTTGTACATTATAATGATGGCCGTTATGAATAACCGTGTCAATATTGTCAACCATTTGATCATGACGAACTAGAAAAGATATTTATTAAATATAAAATTAAACAACTTTTATTTCTATTTTCTTACTCACGAAACTAAATTATGTTGTATTAAAACGATTTTACTTACTAGGACTGTGACACATTTTTCTTCTTTTAATAATTTTGATCTCCGATGTCTCATAATTTTTCCTTTTCAAGTCTGACGGCTCATTTTGACCTGTCATATTTTCTAACAATGATGCATTGAGACTCACTGTATAGTTGCTATAATGTAAACAAATTTATGTTAAATTTTTAATTGCCATAAAAATATATTACGATTCCTGTGCTTAGTTTTCTCTAAATACTATACATAACAATGACAATTGTATATATCCAAAAAAAAATATTGATAAAATAATTTTTATATATTGAAATACGTTTATATCTTTAATATAATCATAGTTTGTTTAAGTTTCAGTGAGAATTCAATAGTTTTGAATTTCACATACGAAAGTTATATTACTTGTGATTTAACTATTCTGTGTTGTTTAATTTTATATGAAATTTTGTTTACTTATTTTAAAAAAGATAATAATAATATTACTTTTGACGTTTTGACATATTTATATTTGTTAAATTATTTCCACGATTCAAAATCTTATTAATAGCTTTCAGGCGATTTTGTTTCATGATTTCAGGAGGGATACGAGTATATTTTTTATTTCTAGTTTCTAAAATATTCAAACGTTTTATAACAGATTTCTTATAAATTTTTGACACTGTAAATAAATAAAACTTTAATTAATAATTGTAAAATTGTTTTAATCTTTAAAAAATGTTGTTTTGACTTCAAGTAATAAATCGCGACAAATAAATAAATATCTATACAATGTGACACTTACTAATGGAATGCTGTGCTTCACTTTGTAATAGTACCGTTTAGATTAATTAAGAATTATGATAATAATTTTTAAGATAAATAGAATTTAACTGTGTATATATTATCGCGTATTTGAGATGGATGAGAGAATATAAGAATCGTCGAATGCAAAACGCCAACTGAAAGATATGACAAAATTATGTTGTAAACTAACAAAATTTGTAAAAGTTTTCACTGTTTCAATGGATACGATAATTTATATTTTAAACCAGCATGGGTTTTTTGTGACAAATATAGAAATTAAGTACTTCTTATTAATAATAATTAGTGTGTTGTAATAATAGTATTAACGTGACAAAAATTATGCTATCATTTTATTACTCATATTATTGTGTATTTAAGGAAAATATTGTAAACTTTGATCACAATTAAATTATATGTCAATAAAAATATCTGGAAACACTAATGATGTTGATCCCTAATTGAATTAAAAGAAAAGTATAAAAGACGGGTTAACGTGGCATAAAAAACTTACTTTCACTTAGAATCTCTGAATGTCAGTTAGTTTATCAACATCATCAGTGTGAAAAGACACATTTTAAAAAAGAAAAAAAAAAGAATACTTATTCTAAGGTAAGCAAAAATGCTGAACATAAAATTTCTATATAAATAATAAAGTAAATAAGTACTTTTGGTAAAACTGAATCTATATAGAGCAGATTTCGTTTGAGCTGTTATTTTACGGTTGGCGATTGCTCTGGATTTTTAGTAAATTAAAATTTACATATACATATGAATAGTAATATTCCTTTTTCTTTGGAATTGTATTAGTAAAAAAAAAGAAAACCCTCGGAACACTGACCTCGAACACTGACTTAAATAATAAATTTAATATGTATTCTACGTTTTTCTAAAATGTCGACATATTTAAATATTATTAACACTTAATAATCATTATTTCTATGATCTAATTTATAACCTGTTATTAAAATAAGAAGAGTTTATAATTATTTTATTGAATAAGTACTTACATCAATAGATTTTTATAAAGCTTGTAACGTGACATCATGTGAGCCTTTAAATCTATTAATTTCTTATGTTTATGGTATTTTATATCCGGCCGTATAATCAGAAAGCTGTACTGTTGATATCAAGGTGAACGCTATACATATAGATAGACCACGCCGTACACAATTTTGGCAGTCCAATTTTTATTACGAATGGTCGCAGGGAAACGATGCACTGGACGCAGGCGATTGTGTTGATAGATAGCGTAAATTTATTACAAATGTTATTGGTATTATAAATGTTTAATAATTATTAAATGAATGTATGATGCAAATAATTAAATAGTTATTTTTATACTCGTTAATTGCATTTCATGTTATTAAGTAAGGTTTTTTGAGATTTTAACTCTTTGTAATTATTTTTTCATTGAAATTTAATTAAATTTTTTATTTTAATACTATACTAAGAATCCTTAATAGAACTTTGACATAAAATATGGTATTACAGTATAAGACTAAACTGTTGGGCTCTAAATATTTTTATAAATTATTTTGTAATTAGGTTGAGTTGAAAAATCTTTATGATAAAAATTATACTTTTTCTTGCGCTTTATATAGTAAAAATCCTAATCAATTAAACTTCCTAAAATAAGCCGACATTATTATTAGTGACCTTAGATTATCACAACCTATTAAAAGATATGGAGTAAAACCTCCATATTTTGATGATTTGCTATGGAATATCAACGCTGTTATAATGTTATATGAGCAACATCAAAATTTAAGATACGATTATTCGATAACTAGTAGGTTAAACCAGGATGTTTTAGAAAACACTTTTTCATTTTATCGTCAAAGGGAGGTTTTAATAAGAATTCTAAGACTAGGACTTTCAGGACATCATTTAGAATTCGAGCTAAACACAATTTAATGAGATCATCTGAAACCTCAAATTGTGAGCTAGATGATGACACTGATATTTTGGATTTACCTATATTTTCCACTAACGAAACTAACGACGAAACTACAACTGAAAATCCTATCCGATTATAGTTTAGACACGTCTGAAATATCTTCCTTCCCTAATTCCTGTCCTACTATACAAGAACAACTGATTTCTGTTCCTACATTAACTTTAGAGACCTGTTCAATGTATATTTTGTTGGGTATCTCGGTAAAAAATTGTTAGGTAAATTTCTATATAAACCATGTTAAATTTATGAAAGAGGATACAAATCTTTTTAATGACAAAGAATTTTTAATTTTTTATAAAACATTTCAAACACAAAATCAAATAATTACTTGTAAGTTGAAAAACCAAAACAAATTTTAATACATTTTGTTACTAATGCTCAACAGATAATACATCATTTTTTAAATGAAAAGTAGTACACAACACAATTGAGTTTTAAATTAAATAGTATAATCACAAATGAATTATATCCTATTGTAAATACTTCACAAGAGTTCTTGTTACACTTAGAATATTTAACTTTAACTTTAATACATAGTAAACATTTTAGAATATTTAACTTGAAGTCAAAATTTCATAAGATGGGCTTCGCGGATAAATTAAAGATTCTAAGAGGAAATTAATATTATTATAGGATGAACTTATCTTAACTTCTTATTTTATCTTTTTTAGTGATCTGAACATTGGTTAAAATTGCTTTATTTGTTTGAATATCTTTTTCTAAAATATTTATAATTTGTTTTTTTTTTTAATATTTTATTATATATTTGAAAAATTAAATTATTATTTTATACATGAAAAGTTTTCATTATTAAATTTTGTAAGGTTTTCATTGAAAACCTTATAAAATGTGTAATTATTAATAAATATTTCACTTAGACTTGATTATTGGTAAGTTAAGAAATTAAACACCAAATAATATAAAAATCTTTACAGTGAACAAATCGGTAACGAGAAAGTTGTGTGTAATAAGTTAAGATTCTCAACACTAAAAGAAAATTAAAAGAACAAATTATAGTCAAACTTAAATCAATATAAATAAATAAATAAAGAACCCAGCATAGGGGGGTAGCAACGGTAGCACAGTGGAGTTGAGGCACAGTGTGGACGAGGTATAGATGGGACAAGTATAGATGATATCTGACAGTGATTAAAATCACTATCAAATTAAACGCTTCATGGTGAAAATGACTACTGTATTCTATTTTTGTGTTAAAATTCTCGATCTTATATTTTACATTTTTAACTTTAAAATACTATAACTTTTTGAAAAATGTATGGATCAATACAATTTTTTTATGCGAAATAATATTTATATTCTTTTTTCATTCGATTTACTTTTTTTTTAAATCGGACCATTTCCTCTAATACAGGGTGGGTTCAAATCTTAAAAATGCATATAGAAAGTAGAATTTTTTCAGCTTAATTTTTGAAAGTGTTCCAGAAATACTGACATTTTTATATATATCTTAAATTAAAGCTAATGTAATATATTTTATTATGGAAAAAAAAATTTCCGACTTTATTTTGTTTTCATGGTAAAAACAGTCATAAAAGTTAATAAAAAAAACGGTAGCACAGTGGGGTTGAGGCACAGTGTGGACGAGGTATAGATGGGACAAGTATAGATGATATCTGACAGTGATTAAAATCACTATCATAAGAAACGCTTCGATACAAATCTGTAGATAGTGTTTTATTTAGAGAAATTGATGGATTATTTCAAAAGCAACATCAACTCTTATTTCTTTCATTTGATACGTCTTAAAAATTACAATATTTGTATCATAAAATTGATGTTTTATTTTTTAGCTTCAATACGAAGCTGAGAAGATATTAATTTTACTATGATGTGTTTTTTTTTGTGTCTCTTGCATATTTTCCTCAGCTCTTACTGGACTGATTTCTATCAACGATACGTCAAAAGATCACAAATCGTATTTAGTCAAAGACCTAACCCCAAAAATTGAAAAAATTGTCCTCGTTCCCCGTAAATGGGGGAAATCTCAACAAAAAAATAACATACATAAAAATTGGTATATTTGGTATATTTTTATGATAAATCTGAAACTTTACTGGTTCACATGAGGTATTAAAAATGACAACTGTTCACAAAAAATTAACTTTTGAAAGTGTTCCAAAAATACTGACACTTTTATATATATCTTCAACTAAAGCTTATATAATAAACTTTAATATGAAAAAAAAATTCTGTTTAATAAATGTAAATAAAAGCTATTAAAACTTGTATTAATAAAATTGAATTAAAAGTTCGAAAATTGAGAAGCAATAATAATATTATTGAATTGACATATTTTTCTATTCATTGTTAGCTGGTTTACTTGTAACAAAAAACCATGCTGGTTTAAAATATAAATTAACGTATCCATTGAAACAGTGAAAACTTTTACAAATTTTGTTAGTTTATAACATAATATTGTCAATTATTTCAGTTGGCGTTTTGCATTCGACGATTCTTATATTCTCTCATCCATCTCAAATACTCGATAATATATACACAGTTAAATTCTATTTATCTTAAAAATTATTATCATAATTCTTAATTAATCTAAACGGTACTATTACAAAGTGAAGCACAGCATTCCATTAGTAAGTGTCACATTGTATAGATATTTATTTATTTGTCGCGATTTATTACTTGAAGTCAAAACAACATTTTTTAAAGATTAAAACAATTTTACAATTATTAATTAAAGTTTTATTTATTTACAGTGTCAAAAATTTATAAGAAATCTGTTATAAAACGTTTGAATATTTTAGAAACTAGAAATAAAAAATACACCCGTATCCCTCCTGAAATCACGAAAAAGAATCGCCTGAGAGCTATTAATAAGATTTTGAATCGAGAAAATAATTTCACAAATATAAATATGTCAAAACGTCAAAAGTAATATTATTATTATCTTTTTTAAACTAAGTAAACAAAATTTCATATAAAATTAAAGAACACAGAATAGTTACATCACAAGTAATAATACTTTCGTATGTGAAATTCAAAACTATTGAATTCTCACTGAAACTTAAACAAACTATGATTATATTAAAGATATAAACGTATTTCAATATATAAAAATTATTTTATCATTATTATCTTTGGATAAATATAATTTTCATTGTTATGTATAGTATTTAGAGAAAACTAAGCACAGGAATCGTAATATATTTTTATGGCAATTAAAAATTTAACATAAATTTGTTTACATTATAGCAACTATACAGTAAGTCTCAATGCATCATTGTTAGAAAATATGACAGGTCAAAATGAGCCGTCAGACTTGAAAAGGAAAAATTATGAGACATCGGAGATCAAAATTATTAAAAGAAGAAAAATGTGTCACAGTCCTAGTAAGTAAAATCGTTTTAATACAACATAATTTAGTTTCGTGAGTAAGAAAATAGAAATAAAAGTTGTTTAATTTTATATTTAATAAATATCTTTTCTAGTTCGTCATGATCAAATGGTTGACAATATTGACACGGTTATTCATAACGGCCATCATTATAATGTACAACAGGTTTATGATGCCAAAACGAATCCATTCCTGCAACGAATTAAAAGAGAGATATGTATGGCGAGTGGGACTATTATAATACAAATTCCATGAGAACAAATCTCAGTTTCATGTTAATGACTTCATGTTAATGATTTCAATATTACGTGTATATTATTTTGTTTTATATTTTATTTGTTAATAATTTTATATACATTTTGTTTACGTTATCAACTTTTTTTTTTACAACTTTTCGTATTATTGCAAAAATTTCTTTTTAATTGTATTAAAATTCATTTACTTAATAAAAACTTATTTTTCTTTTGAATATTGTTCACATTATTATAATAAAAATACATAGTGTATAGAAACAAATAATTTATTAAGGTTAATATTTAATTTTATAATTTTTAAAGTAATCGTTTGGTCAAAATTAAAGTCTTCTTCATAATATATTTTTGCAGAGCGTTCATAATTGATATATAAATATTATATTTATTAAAGCTGAACGTTGACTAGTGTAATATAACTGATGACAGACGCCCATGACTTGCTATATTTTTTAACGTATTTTTGCAAGTGCCCTATAATTCATTACTTCTCTTCAAACGCTTATGTGTAATCATCATTTTTGAAAAGATTAAAATTGCATTATGAAAAACTCAAATGTTAAACAGGTAAATAGTAAAATCTACTCTTAATTCTTTTTTATCCCTTTTCAGCTATACATCCTACTAAAGGTCACCCTTTCTAAAAAAATAAAATAAAATTTTAATTTTAAATTTCATAACATATTTTTCGGCTGAAAAAAATATAGATTGTGTCAATTATTAGACAATAAACGAACTAAAGAACAACGATTATGTTTTCCAACCTTAGTCATGAGAATATATCAACTGTGGGATACTTTATTGATACACAAGTGGTGTATTACTATGCTCCCAGTTTGTTTATACCAAGTTATGTAAAATTCATAGATCTTACTTTAAATGATGAAAATGTGATTCATAATGCATTATATATGAATACAGCAAAGTCGCAGGAGAATATTCAAATATACTTGACTCCTAGTTCAAGTCCTTACAATAGTCTTTATTATGAAGATCAGCAAGTTTATAATGGTCAACATGAATCCTTTACAGCATCTGATACAAAAAAAGATTTACATGAGGAGTTAATAACAAGACTTCAAATGTAATTTTATTATCACTCATAAATAAGTAATCAATATTGCCTATAAAATTAAACAACGCAGAAAATTTACTTCACAAGTATTACAATTTTTGTGTTCAAAAGAAATATGTTGATCCTTTTATATAATATATTATACATAATATACTATGAAATTAAATTAAAAACTATATATGACTTTTATAACATAAATACAAGGTCCATGAGAGCAAAATTTAGTGCTACTCTTGTTACGACTGTGGACTGTATTTTAATTTTTACGAGAAGAATATTACTTACGTCGCTTAACTATGAATTAATAAAACGAACTTTTTTATATGTGAATAGTGAGGCATTTATTAGGAGACTGGTTTTTCTCCGCTGAGTAAAACCGATCGTCCGCTTATCACAATAATAATAATAATAAAAAAAAAATCATAATAATACTCATACAATAGAGCACGCCGCAACAACTCTTGAGATATTGGAAAATAATCAAATAGCTGTTGATAATTACAGTGTTCCCCATCTATCGTGTACTAAACGATGCAAATATAAATAATCT
The DNA here is from genome assembly GCF_025091365.1 of Daktulosphaira vitifoliae. Classification (NCBI taxonomy): domain Eukaryota; kingdom Metazoa; phylum Arthropoda; class Insecta; order Hemiptera; family Phylloxeridae; genus Daktulosphaira; species Daktulosphaira vitifoliae. The sequence continues at coordinate 35,757,701 of NW_026099575.1, forward strand.
GTGTGATTCTGGTAAATCTGCTACATGTTCCAACTTTACACAAAATAAAATAGTCTGAGACATCGGAGATCCAAAAAGTTAAAATAAGAAAATTTTATCTTATAATTTTAATTCATAAGCCTATAATTTAACAGTACAATTTTTAAATATTATATACTTCTATTTTACTAAGTAAGGAAATAGAAATAAAAAATGCATAATTTTATGGTTAATAAAAATAAAACAACAGCTACATGTTTCAACCTAAGACAAGAGAAAATATCAGCTAATGGTTACATGATTACATGAAATCTTTTTTTTTTTAATGATTAATAGAGTAATATGTCACCAAAAATTTGGTATATTATAGACTGGTACATATACTCATAAATTGAGTTAAAAAATTTATAAATTAAAAAGTAGGATTATTCAACTTTACAGTTATAACTCATCATATCAAATTTTATTATATAATTTATTTTTTAAAAAGACTAGAAATGAAAGATTTTAATTGTCTATATGATTTAGCAACTTATTATGTAATGAATGGGAATTTTATTCATTTACGAGGATAATATATTTACTAGATAATAGTAGGGATTATTTGATATATTGCTAAAAAAATTAATCAAGTGAGAGCTGAGGACAATTAACGAAAGACAAAAAAAAAACTGAAATGTAAAATAATTTTAATATGATTAAGAAATTCCTTCTCACGAGGATAGACTAAAGTGACGGGATCTTTGATATTCATTGAAGTTATTCAATCTAAATGAGATAAAAATTAAACGAATTTTTGGATTTTTCCTCCTTAAGTAGAATTAGATAAAAATGGAAATTTGAATAACGGGTTCGAATCTCGTACCTCATGCGTGAATGACTGTAGAGTAACCGATTTAAGTTAGATTCATGTAACTAATATAAAAAAATTGGTGGAATCATTAATATATCAAATCCTTGTTAGGTATTTTATAAAAAGAAAATATAGAAATATAAAATTTAGATGAAGACTATAAGAAGTCGAATTCTTCTTTTTTCAAAATGAAGTATACCACATAAGCTTTAATTATGTGTATATATTTTGCGAAACAGTTTCAAAATTTAAGTCGAAAAAGTTGCCCTTTTGAAACCTTATGTGTGGTCAAGTAAAGGGTCACATTTATATAAAAAATAAAACACATCATTAATATCTAAATTATTTTTAAAAAAAAATTCGCTATTAAAACATGAATTAATAAAAGCTTATTTAAAAATTCGAAAATTGTGAGACAAAAGTAATATTATTGCTATTTTTTTTATTATTAATCCATAACTTAGTTCTAGTAGATTAAAAAAATTATTACAGTAAAATTTAATTATTTGGTCAACCTCAAGTAATTAGGATTAAGGTGAGGAAAAAAAGAAAAGTCAAATTTAATTATTTGTACAAAAAATTATCATAAGTATTACAGAGAAGTTTGACAGTTATTTCAGCCACTGCTCAGTATTTAATACTTAGACTCAATATTTGCAAAAGGCAGGCCAATTTTTGAAGCTATTTTTCGAAAATTGAGAGGCATAAGTTTTATTATCGAATTAATAAATTTTTCTAATCATTTTAAGCTGATTATGAACAAAATTGTCATAAAAACATCATATATGCTGAAATTTTTATACGCATGGCTATATGAAAGGCACAATAATATCTATTATTTTTTTTCTTAATATATCATTATAATAATTGTTCAGTTTACTTGTTACAAAAGCACAGAATTCCATTAGTAAGTAACACATTGTAAAGATATTTTATTGTGGCGATTTATTACTTGAAGTCAAAGAAAGATTTTTTAGAGAATTAAACAATATTACAATTATTAATTAACGTTTTATTTATTTACAGTGTCAAAAATTTATAAGAAATCTGTTATAAAACGTTTGAATATTTTAGAAACTAAAAATAAAAAATACACTCGTATCCATGCTGAGATCATTAAAAAGAATCGCCTGAGAGATATTCAAAAGATTTTTAAAAGTCAAAAGTAATATTATTATTCTCTTTCTTATAATAAGTAAACAAAATTACTTAAAAATTAATTCTAACAATAATACATATATTTGAAAGTTTATAACTTATATTTGTTTACTTTAAAGGGATTCTACAGTGGGTCTCAATGCACCATCGTTAGAAACAGGTCAAAATAAACCCTCAGGCTTGAAAAGAAAAAAGTCAGGGACATCAAAGATCCAAAATATTAAAATAAGGAAAATGTTTCATAGTCCTAGTAAGTAAAATTGTTTAAATATCACATAATTTGTTTTGTGTGTAAGAAAATAGAAATAAAAGTTGTTTAATTTTAAAGTTAATAAATATTAAAATCTTTTCTAGTTTGTCATAATCAAATAGCTGATAATATTGACACGGGTATTCACAACGGCCATCATTATAAAACAAGTAACTGATGGTAACAGGAATTCATTTCTGCAACGGATTAAAAGAGAGATATGTATGGTTAGTGGGACTGTTATAACACAAATTCCACGTGAACAAATCTCAGTTTCATGAGAATAATTATAACTAATATAATGATTGCTATACGTTTTAATGTTATTTTCGTTCCACAATTATTATGAACTTTTAAACTGGACTTCGCCGACAAATTTTATTTATATATTCTTAGTCAGTATAAAAAACTGAACCAATTAAAAAAAAAAAATTGAAAAAATTCGATGGGGTGGTAAAATGCATTTAAGCCGTCATTTTTTCCAATTAAGAACTAAAATCTTATTAAAGTTATTATTTATTTATATGTAACATAATTTCTAAATTATATCAATTAATCTTAAAATGAATAAATAAAATAAAATTATATAAAATATATGTAACACTTTATTTTCGAAAATTTAAGTATTGTTGTTTTAAAGTGTATTAATAATTTTTAATTTAACATGTATGCAATTGTAAATACATTTTTTTTTAGAATTTGTGTAATTAAATTATTTGTATAGTTTTAGCGAATTACTTAAAATAAATTCACATCAAATAAATTAAATTAGCAAAATATAAATGTATGTGTTAGTAATAAATTATTGTTATTAAAAAGTAATAAATAAATTAAAAATAAATATTAAAATATTAAAAATCAAGCTGTATGAATTTAATTTTCAAAATATTTATTTATGTTATTACAATAAATTGCAAACAATCGTAAAACATAAATGTTCATCGAACAATACCTAGAAGGCCGTATACCTAATGGAACAATAGAATCCGTTTGACGAACGTGACCGTTCGTTGAACGTATTTCGAGGAACGTGTCCGTTCAACAAACGGACGATTCAAAAATAGACCGCCAGGTCAAAGTAAACCTTCAGACTTTTTTCTTTTCAAGAAAAAAGTCTGAGACATCGGAGGTCCAAAAAGTTAAAATAAGAAAATTGGTTCATAAGCCTACAATTTAATAGTACAATTTTTTAAATATTATATACTTCTATTTTTGGGTGAGTATTCCAGTATACCCGCCCAGATCGGAGACCCGTAAAGGAGGACCGAGTGAACGACGCTAACTAGTAGTCGGCGTTGAAGTTCTCTTGGTCCCCCGATATTCGGTATGAGTTCCGCCAGGCAGTCCATGACCCTCTGAGCCCGCTGGGCCGCACGTTCAATGTGCGGCCCGAACATAAACCTGTCGTCGATGAGCAGGCCCAAATAGCTCATGGTCCGATTCAGCGGGATATCCGTCCCCAGTACGGTGAGCCTAGGTGGAACGTACTTGTACTTTCGCGTGAACAAAACCACTTCGGTTTTGTCCAACGCTAGGCACAAGCCTAGTACACGAGTACTTACACCGTATTCGTAAAGCAGCCGCGCCGACGTGCGACCACTGTTCGGATCGCCCGGGAGAGGGTGATAGTGCTTTGCACACCCTCTTCCGGTGCGAGCCGTGGGCCCAGGAACGGGATTCTTTGGAGTCTCGACTAGGGTCTACGTTCCGAGTCGGGTCCATGGTGGACCTGATGTTGAGGAGCCGGGAGGCGTGGAGGCTCGTCCAGGTGTTCGCCAAATCCGTCTTATTAAAGAAGGAGAAAGCGAAACACCTGAGACAGAGGCAGCCACGCCGCCCGACTCAGGACGACCTGAGACGCTGCCTTAGGCCGGTGCCTTTGGTTCTTGTTCTTGTTTTTGTTTGTGAGTTATTTTGCCAACCCTCGCTAACAGTACCCACTGTGGGATCCGGTTAATGGGATGGGGCCACACCACGTTGCGAATTACCTCTAGATTAATTTCGGGCTGATTCGCAACGTGGTGGTGTGAATTATTAGGACGGCGTGGGTCGATAAGAAAAATCGGTCGAGTGAAAGGTGAGAAAAAATAGTGGCAGATACAAAAAAAAAAACCCCAGCACAGAGGGATTGCATCACAGTGGTGACATGGCAGAGTTGGATCAAGTATAATGATATCTGACAGTAATTAAATCATTATAAAAAAAAACGCTTCGATGCAAATCATCAGATAGTGTTAAATTTGAAAAAATTGGTGGATTATTCCAACAGCTACATGATCTGCTATTACCTTATTAATATCCAGATTAAGATAAAGTATATTGAATAAAAAAGGGATATAAATATTATTTCTCATAAAAAAATTGTGTTGAACCATACACTTTTTAATAAGTTATAGTATTTTTAAGTAAAAAATGTAAAATATAAAATCGAGAATTTTCACACAAAAATATCATTCGGTAACTATTGTCACCGTGAAGACAAAAGTAAAAATTTTTTTTTTTTCATCATAAAGTACATTACATTAGTTTTAATTTAAGATACATAAAAGTGTTAGACTTGTAATAAAGTACATTACATTTTATCTATCACCGCCTTTTTAATATTATAACTAATTAGTAACAAACGAGTATTTATATATAAAATAAATACTATTTAAAATATAAATACAATATATTCATTGAATAAATTAAAATTTTATTGTAGGTCAAATTTAAACTTTAATATACTAAAAAATCGAAGAAACTATATTATAATTCTGCAAAATTTATGAATAATACAAAACAATTAGTTTATTAAAATAATACAATTATATTTTTTTAATATAAATAACAATATCTAATACATTTTAAGAGATTAATAAATAGTATAATTCGTTTTCAAAAGATTTTATCCCATCCCATATCTTTAAAATCAATGTCAATGAAGTTTTTACAAAATGTGGATAATTCCATACACACATTTTGATAATCAACTATTGTATCAATTTTCTTTAAATAATCATTTTCATTGGCAGTTTCTTCTGGATTACCAATAAATGGACTAGATTTCTCAATAAATTGACAGCGTTTTTGACCTCTCATTTTATAATATAATTGCCTATTTAAAATTGATCTTTGTTTTAACATATTTTTTAGATACAGATCTACACTAGTAATGTGAAATGTTTGTAATCTATTTTTAAATAATTCTTCATTCAAATAATTATCATTAAACGTTTTTATAATATCATTTAATAACTTTTCTGTGAATGATAAAGAGATATGAGCACTTTTAACTTCCCAAATTGATTCTTCTTTTAATTTTTTGACTACCGAAAATATTTTAGTGAAAAAATATTCTGTGCTTTTAATTGTTTCAAATAAGATTTTTATACAGTTCATGTATGTTAATATATTTGATTCAGAAAATTCAGTCAATTTTAATTTTTCATTATGGCAAAACTGTACAATTGGAGTTAAATACGAAAAATAATTCGAAAATATTTCAAAGAACTTGCAATTCAATAATTGTATTATGTATTGTTTTTTGAGATTAAAGCCATGTACACTAACTGGATCTCTTACTATGCGATTTGCACTTATAACTTGACCATTAAGAATAATTGATATGTGATCGACAGTTTTCCATTCTCCATTTTCGACAAGTATTTTTAAAATTTTTACTTCAGTAAATTGTTGTAATGAATAGTCTAGTGGATGTATCAGATGTTGCATACTACATTAAAAAATAAATAGAAATTTATTAATGACATCTTATAAATTTATATTCTGATTTTATATCCAGAGAGATTTATCAAGAAATCTACCTCCAACTTAATATTAAATAATGATTTTACCGTAAAAATATATAATAAAAGTTTTTTTTGTACTTTGTAATATTTGATAAATATCAATTTATATTAAATTATATTAAAATTGTGAATAATATGCTTAATAAATCATACTGTATTTAGTTAAATTATTAATATTCATTATAATACATGATATGTTATATGTTAATAACATGGGAGAGTTAAATTTATTTAAAAGAAAAAATTCAATAAAAAAAAAATTTTTAATCTAACTAAAATAAATTAATTGGTATTATTTACGAGAGGAGGTTAAGGTACCTTAACATCCCCCTTAGTTATGCCCTGCCAAGTAATTTCATTGCAAAATATTATGATAGTAAATGATATATTTCTCTTACTTATGTGCATTAGGGTTCAGTAATATGTCGAAGTTGAAATTATCGTAATAATTTTCCTTTGTGTTTGTATAAAATGAATTTAGACCTTTTAATACGAAAAGAAAGAGATCATTTTCAATACATTTTTGGGATAAATATTCCTCTTTGTATTTATACTTTAAATCAGGTCGCTGAGGTATAATAAATACTGTACTAATATCATTTAAAACAGAAATGGCTCTTTCAGTCACATTCTTAATAAATTCTTTTGTATTAGAAATTACTAGAAGCGCTTCGTTGATTTTGGATTGATTATATTCATCTTGATTGATTGCAAGATACGTCTGATCTTTTATCTGAATGGAATCTATAAATTGCTTAGCTAAATAAACTTCATCGACTACAGTATATGGGTTACCTGCAATTTTTACAAAAATACGTTTAACATCTAAATAACTCAGAAACCACATTACTTGGTATATGCTATTGAACATAACAGTAGATTTCGTCATTCCAATTTCAAGTAATGATGTGCAATTAATAAAATTGTAAAATAATTTGGCTGTTAAATACTTTTCACATTCTTCTATTATTATATTAATGTGTTCAACAAAAGTCTGCAGTATTTCTATATATTTAAAGTTAAATACACTCACAATGTAACCGAAAATACGCAAAAAATTTTTCTCATCAATTTTTAACGCCATTAACTCTTCTACGCTAATAACATTGCCTGAGTCCTGAATCAATAAATCGTTATTTATTGAGTGCAATCCTATTTGATGACAAATGTAACTTACTACTTGAGTCAAATATTTAAAATATTCTCTTCTTATCGGACTACTGTTTAAATATTTCGTATTTTGAATTAGTGTCAATTGAATTGAAATTATAAAAATAATGAAAACTATTTTACACATTTTTTTTTTTTTTTGTATAACTGTATAATAAAAAGTAATCTATTTTATTACAATTGTAATTTTGTATTTATTAAAATTTAATTTTTGTATATAAGACGATTTAAAACCATTTTAAAAAATGATTAAAAATCACCTTCTACTTATTAGAAAAAAAATAATTTTATGAAGTCAATATTTATTTCAAACATCAATTTTTAATGTTAGCGTTATGCCATAAATTTAAATATAAAATTGAATATATAAATTATTTGTTGACACGTTGCGTTATTTTTAAGAATTTGTAAGGTATTTGAAGTGACTTTATTTATAAATAATAGTAATTTTTTATATTTTTATTTCAAGTAAAATAAGCATTAATTGTTTGATAATTAAATATTTTAATATCGGTAGTGACATTGATATTAAGATAGAGTCCATGTGATTTACGATGTATTAATGGACATAAATGACAATCAAATCGTTTCTCGTCATGGATTTATGAATGAACAACCGTTGAACATTTTGTATCATTTCCTGTTCAAGACGACTATAAGGAACTTGTTATAGAGTTGTTAGAAAAATTGTATTATTATAAACGTCGAACTATTCAATGATATATAAGGGCACTATTTGAAATGCCTCTCGTTAATACTGCCTCAACTATGTCATTGAATAATTTTTTACATGTTCTTTTATAGCACAGTCAAGCACTAAAAACATTAGAACAAGATATCGATGCATGGACCACTCTGATAATTGAGATGGTATTAAATAAACTAGACAATAGCATACTAGAGCACTGAGAGTTGTCGTTTACGTTCAGCAATGTACAGCCCTACAACATGTTTGAAAAATTGTTTACGTCGAGGAAAAAGAGAGTAGTAAACAAAAATACACAGAAAAATGTACAGAGTGTAGAGTTGTAGCAACTAATTATTGTGCCCGGTGCTGAATTCTAAAATTAGCCGTATAGAACCATAAATTATAATAATAAATTCAAGCACTATTCAAATAGAGTATTTTATTAAAATCCGACATATAAATAAAAAAAAACATTTAATCAATTTTTTAATTAGGTATTCGATTGCTTGATGTTTACCAAAAATCTATAAGTGAGATGAAATGAATATTAAGTGTTAATAATTTAGTAAAATATGAATATTTTTGTTATACTAAAATAAGCGCAAAATTGCCCAAGAATTGGTGCAGAGAACAACACAAGAAAATCTGGAAGTACTTGGTAGTATCTAGACAATCTAAAATGTTTATTAAGACCCCTGGTTTACTGTTGGGTAATCTTAATAGTATGAATAGACATCAAATAAGTACCTTGACTGGTCTACTGACAGGAGTTGGTCGTCTGCTTAAACATCTTAACGCAATGGGGGTATCGGAATCACCATTGTGCTGGAAGTTTGTAGTAGAAGAGGAAGACTCATTTCACATCATGTACGAATGTGAAGCCTTGTCCACACTAAGATCAAACTACTTGAACAAACCTTTTCCTGAAAAAGAAGATATTAAAAACCTAAAACCCAGAGAGATACTTAATTTCGCCAGAAAGACAGGACTCTTTGGTCATCTTTAGAGGTGATTTTATGGTTGGTAATGTATTATACTTTGGTGATAACACTTAGATGGGTAAACCGAATCAAGACAATTTGGTATGAGGTGTGCACAATGGACCAACAGGTCTGAGGGCATGGGCATTACGTCCACCTCGATAATAACTAAAAATATGAATATTTTTACCATTACACGTAAGTATATTAAAATAAGTTATTTGTTCAAAATAAATAAATTGAATTATTTATTCGTCAAAACATAATAATATTTAAGTATGAAAACTCCGTGATATTTTACAAGTTTAAATCGTTTAAATCCTTTGACAAGTTTTAAAGTATATATTTGTAAAAAGTATCTTGACTTTTAGTTTATGAGTCTAGCAGTTTGAGGAATAGTACTATATGCATTATTAATGCCCAGATTAATAGCAATGTTTTTTATAGATTGTTGAAAAGTATATTTAATTTTCATTTATTAAATTTATACATTTAATTTTATTAATAATACAAAAACTACCAAACATTTTTTATGTGGGGATTATAAGCGCATTTTTTGAATAACATTTGTGATGATGTTAATGTTCTTTGCCCGAAAAGTCGCCCCATGCGTTGATTTTCAATTACCCAAAAATATTTGCCTTTCAATAGTATGTTTGTTCACATATCAAATTTATTTTCAACTAATGTTTTTTTATTTTCAGTGTCAATCTTTAGATGTCATGAAATTGACACTCCACGACGATTTACAATTTGAAATATGTTTTCTTTATAACAAATTGGATTCGACTCCAGCGTTTTTTGGAGATTATTATTGATATTTGATAAGGTTATATTTTATTAAATTTTATTTTGTTGTTTAGAACGGATTTTTACATATTTTAAACTTGTAAATATTAATGTTTAATTAAAGTTAAGTTATTAAATATCATTTATCTTATTTTTGATTTCCCCTTAAATATCATATTTTTTAATGATTCCCCTTAGTTAATTTATGTTATCGATATTTAAAAATACGATTTAATTTTGATAAAAAAATGAGTTCCTTGATATTATTAGGTATCTTATCGAATTTACAGTATAAATATTAATTTACGTAAAAAGAACCCTGAATGAAAGATAAATAAAATTATTTTAATAGTTTTCTCGGTATAAACATTGCTATGGCCTAGATAAGTTAAAAATTGAGTTAATATTTTAATATCATTATTAATTAATAATAAAATTAGTAAAAAGAATAATGGCATTAAACTATTTTGCTCTACAAAAATTGTTATTTTTTAAGGAAATGTAAAATATTAAGTGTGTTTTAACAATTGTTTAAATACAATAGTAAAACTGAAGCCTTGAATTATTTTGACAAACGAAATAATAATTTCAGATTTATAAATGACGTAAACATTTTTTTTAGCAAAGTATTTATTGGTCTATGATCACTAAAAAATGTTTTATTATATGATTTTACTGTGTAACTTAATATATAAACTAATTTTATATATTTCTTCGTTTTTTCCTCGTCTAAATCCCAACTACTTGGAATCGGCCACCCTTATCCTAAATTTCCACTTGACACAATCTCCCACATCATCTACGCTCACATCAGCTGTCCTCATATCAAATTTAATAACATCCATCCATTTCTTGTTTGGTCTTCCTCTAACTCTTCTTTCTTCAACATCCATTTCTGTAACTATTCTTACAGCTTCCGATTCATAACAAGAGCAAACTATCCAAGTCTATTTTCTCTGATATTTTTGATGATTGACGCTACACCTATACTTCCATTTATATGTTCGTATCTTACCCTATCTTCTCTAGTTACTCCACTCATCCATCTAAGCAAATTTATCTCTGGTACACTTATTCTCTGCTCTATTTTCTTATAAACCGCCCAACACTCTGAATCATACATCATAGCTGGTCTCACTACAGTCTTGTAGAATTTACCTTTCAGCCTTATTGGAATTATTTTATCGCATAAGACACCAGACGCTTTTCTCCACTTCAACCACCCACACTTAATCCTGTATCTAACATCCTCGTCAATAACACCGCTCTTTTATACAACTGATCCTAAATAGTTAAAACTTTCCACCTCTCCTATCATGTCCTCGCCTATTGTCACCGATCTCCTTATTTCACTTAACTCGTGTTCTCCGTTGTCAAACTCTTATTCTATATACTCTGTCTTACTCCTACTTTTTCTTAAACCCTTTTCTTTAAAAACTGATCTCCACACCTCTTGCTTTTGATTAGTTTCTTTCCTATTTTCTCTTATTAACACTATATCGTCAGCAAACAACATGGACCACGGCACCTCTCCTTGTATTTCTCTAGTAAGGTCATCACTATTGAAAATAAGTAAGAGTTTAAGCACTTACCTTCGGGACTCCTATTCTCATTAATGCCCACTTTAAAACCTCTTTCGGTACTCTATCATACGCTTTCTCCAAATCTATAAATACCATACAAGGCTATTCTTCTTTTCCCTAAACTTTTCTATTAGTTGCCTCACACAAAATACTGGCTCCATTATTGATTTAACAGGCATAAATCCAAACTAGTTATTAGATACTCATGTCTCATTTCTTATTCTCTTATCTGTTACCTTTCCCAAAATTTTCATGCTATGACTCATTGGCTTTATGCTACTATAACATCCACACTCCTGTACGTCACCTTCACCTTTAAATATCGGCACTACAATACTAATTTTATATTTTTAATTAGAAAATTTTTTTTTGAAGTTGTCATTTTTTACAGTAAAAAATATTTAAGATATTTGTTTAAATTTTAAAGATGAAAAAAAAAAGAAGGGATTTTCCAATATTTGATGACTATGAGTTCAATTAGATTAAAATCGTGATTTTTTGACGAATTAATCATTAAAATTAGTCCAGTTGTCCAAACCTGAGAGTTTATATGGACAAATAAAACCCAACCCAGCATAGTGGGTACATTGCATAGTTGGGTCCAGTATAGATTTAATCTGACAGTGATTAAAATCACTATCATAAGAAAAGCTTCGATGCAAATCTGTAGATAGTGTTTAATTCTAAGAAATTGATTGATAATTACAAAAGCAACATCAACTTCTATTTCCTTAATTATACCCAGATTAGTAATTCTTTTAATTATATAGTATATAATTTTTTAAATTATTTACTAAAATATTTAATTGTTGTAGTATAAGACATAACCTTGTAACGTCACAAATTCGAAGGTGGACCGTTTATGATTTTTTGTTATGTCTACTTATTTATTTTATCGCGCGAAAGAACCTTTTTCTGACACAGCGGTGTCAACCACTCATTATTTTGCCTCTGACCGCTAGATAAGGCGATAAAAGAGAAATATAATTAAAATCGAATTGTTTATCAGTATTGATCCCTTCCAAAAAGACTGGCCGTTATCGATATGAAATTGCCGTTAGATCGGTGTTGACTCTTCTCTATTCTTTCTTCTGTCATTGACCGTGCTAGGGTGCACACTTTTATTGTTTTATTGACATATTTTCAATGATGGAGTAGAGCCGCCAACGGCGAACGGCCAGATCTTTTCGGCGAAGCATCCAGACCATCGGATGGGTCTCTTCGGAGACCGGGT
>NW_026099575.1:35770511-35800296 GCF_025091365.1 Daktulosphaira vitifoliae
TTTAAAGGACGCAGTATTTCCGGAACATTTTCAAAAGTTCAGTTGAAAAAGTTCTATTTTTTATAAAATGTTTTAAGTTTTGAACGACCCCTATATAAGGGGAAATTGTCCAATTTTAATAAAAAGTATGTCAAATGAAAGATGTACTTATAATGTATTTAGAAAAAAAGATTTTGTGCTAATCTATACATTTTTCGAAAAGTTATAGCATTTTTAAGTTGAAAATTTTAACACAAAAATAGCGTTTTTTTAACTACGGCAGCCGTTTGCATGTAGAAGATAAATGTTTTCGGGACAAATGTTTTTTTTTTATTTTACAGTACATAAAATAAGCTTTAATTTGGTATATGTTTAAAGGACGCAGTATTTCCGGAACATTTTCAAAAATTAAATTGAAAAAGTAAGTTTTTGTAAAAAAGTTGCTTTTTTAAATCCACCCCAGTGAGCAGGTTAAGTGTTAAATTTTCAAAAAAATGATATAAAATGAAAGGGAAATATCTAAGGTTTTAGTATAAAAAAAATTATGTTGATTTTTGAAAAAGTTATGGAAGTTTTAAGAATAAAAAGTGAAAAAAAAGACAAAATTTACCGATTTTTAAATTTGTAATTTTTTTGGAGATCTCCCCCATTTGCGGGGAACGAGAGAACATTTTTCAATTTTTAAGGGTAATGTCTTCAACTAGATACGATTTGTGATCTTTTGACATATTGTTGAAAGAAATCGGTCCAGTGAGAGCTGAGAAAAAGTAGTGACAGACACAAAAAAAAAAATAAACACATCATGATAAAATTAATACTTTCTCAGCTTCGCATCGAAGCTAAAAAATTGAGACCTTGACATAATATAGTCAATATGATTATGCATCTATTTGTTGTAATAGCATAACATTTAGAGTTGTAGAGCTACCAACAAGTTGTAATTCTGAACTAAATTGTCATTTATAACCGTGAAAGTAACTATCAAAACCAATAGTATTTAACCTATTTAAAATCGTTATTTAAGGTATAAAAATTTTTTTTTTTTTTTTTTTTTATGAATATTTTAATTTTGGCACATTAATTTTTTAACTTTTTTTTTTCTACTAAATTAACCAAACTACTTACCTATCATTTATTAAATGTATTTTTATATAATGATACAAATAATTTCAGTACAAATATTATTAATTTTAAAATTAACGTTGATTTATAAAGGTTCGTACACAAACAGTTTCGTCTTCAGAGAGAGACATACGCCATTAAATAATGTAAATAAGAAAATTGACTGGTCGATAAGAACTTTTGGAGTCATTCTCATTTTTTAATTTTATTGGAGGAAGAATGCAGCAGAGTAATGTGTAATGATAAAAATATCATAACTCCCAAAATAATGGGTCAAAAGTTGTCATCTTTTCTTAGATAGAGAATTTTTTATTTTATAAGCTATATATTATATATATATATATATATTATATAAAATGGGTGTTTCCGAACTTATTGAACACCCTGTATATATAATATTAAGATATTTATATTTATGAAAATAGAATCGATAAAATATTATTTTTCAAGGTGGGTATATTTATTATAACTGAAATAAACACACTGTTAATAAAAATTGAACACGCATAAAAAAATTGCGACGTGTTTTATTTTACATTACATAGTACGCCATTACTTAATCAAATAGTTAATTTTGCGATTAGGAAAAAAATAACAAATTTTTTTAATTAAACTTAATTGTATGTCATAAGCATTTTAATATAAAAATTGTGTTATTCAATAATTATATATTAAATCATTTACTAAGAATAAATTATAACATCTTTTATCCATCTATTAGGTTTCTTTGTGTTTAGATAGTTTTTTATAATGAATCAAAATTTTTATCAGAATATACTCGCATAAAAAGTTTTTCTTATATGTAATATACTTTAAGTATTACAATTGTAAAACTTTCTATTCTTCTTTGAGGATTTATTACTAAATTAACGTCGTAACTTAGTATTATTGAGGATCTCTTCAAAAAATTAAATGGGTGATATATAATTTTTTTATATCGCCCATAAAATTATAGTCATGATGAAATGTTTTTATATTGATCAAATTAAAGGGCTACTAAAAAATGATTTTCGTTGTGTTATATTGCTATAATTCTTTATATTTGCTGTATCTACAGAGCGAAAAATAAATTATACTAATAATTAGGCTTGAGGAATTGTAACAAATACATACATAGATATTTAAATAGTGTAAAAACAAAAGTTAGAAATTTAGCTCCTTTGAATATAATCTACAATAAAAGTTCCAAATTTTATTTTGCAGTTATTAATGCATATTTTATACATTTTCAATATTTTAGTACTTCTATTTAAATTAAACACACTGAATGGTTTTTTTTTTAAATAAATTTAATAATCTTCAATGAATACTTTTGTACTTCTATAGGTAGCAGTACATTGGAAATTGGTCCTTAATATAAAATATAAAATTGAAAATTTCAACACAAAAATAGCATATTTTAGATACGCAGCCAATTTCATCATAAAGACAAAATGAAGTTTAAATTTTTTTTTCCGTAATAAAGTATATTGCATTAGCTTTGATTTAGGATATAAATTATCATTATTTCAGGAAAATGTTCATAAGTTGTCATTTTTAAACCTCATCTGTTTTTAGGTCAGGTTTTCACAAAAAATATACCAAATAATAGGTAAATATCTATGGTACCTATAAAATCGAAATTAAGTTAATTTATTTATTTTTAAATAAGTTACGGTAGTTTTAAGAAAAAACAGTAAAAATAATGTCAAAAATTACTGATTTATAAAATCATAATTTTTTTTAGTGATTTCCACCATGTACAGGGAACAAGAAAAAAATTTCAATTTTTGAGGGTTATAAATTTAACTAGATACAATTTCTGTTTTTTTTTACATATTGATAAGAAAAATCGGTCTAGTGAGAGGTGAGAAAAAATTGTGACAGATATAAAAAAATAAAAAAAAATCGCAGCACAGGGGGGTTGCGGCTTAATGATGACGTAGCATAATTTGGATCGAGTATAATGATCTCTGACAATGATTAAAATCACAATCAAAAAAACGCTTCAATTCAAATCATTAGATAGTGTTTAATATTAAAAAATTGGTGGATTATTTCAACAGCTACATGATCTGCTATTACCTTATTAATATCCAGATTAAGATAAACTATATTGAATAAAAAAGGGATTATTAAAAAATATTATTTATCATAAAAATTGTGTAGATCCCATACACTTTTCAATAAGTTATAGTATTATAAAGTAAAAAATGTAAAATATAAAATCGAGAATTTTCACCATATTTTCAATGTGGTAACTATTTTCACCGTGAAGAAAAAGAAAGTCCGAAATTTTTTTTTTCATCATAAAGTACATTACATTTTTTCACTCGCCTCCTTTTTAATATTACTACTAATTAGTAATAAACGAGTATTAATATATAAAATAAATACTATTAAAAATATAAATACAATATATTCATTGAATAAATTAAAATTTTATTGTAGGTCAAATATAAACTTTAATATACTAAAAAATCGAAGAAACTATATTATAATCCTGTAAAATTTATGAATTATACAAAACAATTAGATTTTTAAAATAATACAATTGTTTTTTTTTTAATATAAATGACAATTACTAATACATTTTAAGAAATTAATAAATAGCATAATTCGTTTTCAAAAGATTTTGTCCCATCCCATATCTTTAAAATCAATGTTAATGAAATTTTTACAAAATGTGGATAATTCCATACACGCATTTTGATAATCAACTATTGTATCAATTTTCTTTAAATAATCATTTTCATTGGCAGTTTCTTCTGGATTACCAATAAATGGACTAGATTTCCCAATAAATTGGCAGCTTTTTTTACCTTTCTTTTTATAATACAATAGCCTATTTAAAATTGATCTTTGTTTTATCATATTTTTTAGATACAGATCTACACTTTTCAAGTGAAATATTTCTAATCTATTTTTAAATAATTCTTCATACAAATAATTATCATTAAACGTTTTTATAATAAGATTTAATAACTTTTCTATGAATGATAAAGAGATATGAGCACTTTTAACTTCCCAAATTGATTCTTCTTTTAATTTTTTGACTACCGAAAATATTTTAGTGAAAAAATATTCTGTGCTTTTAATTGTTTCAAATAAGATTTTTATACAGTTCATGTATGTTAATATATTTGATTCAGAAAATTCAGTCAATTTTAATTTTTCATTATGGCAAAACTGTACAATTGGAGTTAAATACGAAAAATAATTCGAAAATATTTCAAAGAACTTGCAATTCAATAATTGTATTATGTATTGTTTTTTGAGATTAAAGCCATGTACACTAACTGGATCTCTTACTATGCGATTTGCACTTATAACTTGACCATTAAGAATAATTGATATGTGATCGACAGTTTTCCATTCTCCATTTTCGACAAGTATTTTTAAAATTTTTACTTCAGTAAATTGTTGTAATGAATAGTCTAGTGGATGTATCAGATGTTGCATACTACATTAAAAAATAAATAGAAATTTATTAATGACATCTTATAAATTTACATTCTAATTTTATAATGAGAGAGATTTATCAAGAATATTACATCCAATTTTTTTATAAATAATGATTTTTCCGTAAAAATGTATGAAAAAAGTTTTTTTGTACTATGTAATCTTTGATAAATATGATTTAGAAAAGGTAAAAAATATAGTTAAAAAAAACACGCTTTTAAAGTACATCGAACTCAAAGTTAAAAATAATTTTTAAAATAAGCTTAAAACAATAATGAACGAAAAATACTAGTATTATTGTGATAAAAGCGTCGCGCGCTCAATATACAAAAAATATGACACAAAGTACCCACGTTTTATCATACTAATACTAGTATTTTTCGTTCATCATTGTTTTAAGCTTATTTTAAAAATTATTTTCAACTTTTTAGTTCGATGTATTTTAAAAGCGTGTTTTTTTATTTTTTTTAAACTATATATATTTTTCACTTTTTAGTTTCATGTTATGATAGTAGTTACTATCAATATCATGGTTGTAATGGGTAACGGGAAATCAGGGTTCGATTCCGATTACAGATGAAAAAAATTTAGGAAAACTACATCTCGTCAAATTAGGTAAAGTTCTTACAAAATCGTTTAAGGGCATTATTAATATTAAGCCTATTAGCACTAAGCGTTTGAAAATTACTCTCGATAGTGTCCACAACGCTAATTTATTTTTAAACTCTTCACACCACTCTGAGAACGGCTTATCTGCTTCTATACCGAGTACTTTATTATTCAGTTTGGGCGTGATACGCCTTGACATCAACGTCACCGAAACTGATTTTTGGGACGGTTTAGAATGCTCTACAGAGATCTTATCTTTCAGACGTATCAATACCAAGCGTGACAATCAAATTGTCCCCTCTCCATTCGTCGAACTGAAATTTCTTTCAACCTCTCTACCGAAATTTTTGTCCATCTATAAAGTGTTATTCGACGTCTCGCCTAGCGTGCGTAGCCCCGTGCAATGTGCTAGATGCCTCCGTTTCGGACACGCACAAAAATTTTGCCGTAATAAAGAACGCTGCGGACACTGCGGCTTAGCAGACCACAACGCGTCGCTTTGCCCCGAAAAATCTACTTCTCCACCGATCTGTATTTTTTGTAACTTAAACCACCTCTCAACCGATCGGTCTTTCGTTGAATGGACTATTCAAAAAGACATAAAAAAAAAATCATGGCAGTAAATAATATTTCTTATTCTGAAGCCGCAGCAATTAAGCGTTCTGGTGCTGTCAACTCAGCTTTTTCCTACGCACAAGTCACTAGTAACTATACTTCTAATAAGAACAATAATATTAATAATGTTAAAAATATCACTAATGTTANATAACTTTTTTATATAGATGCATGATATCGTTATTTTTCATTTGATATACAGTGGACGCCGCTTATTGGACTCACTTTGGGACCTGACCATTTGAGTCCATTAACCGAATGAGTCTAATAAACGGCGTCCACTAATATTTATATATATATATATTCATATTATATAAGAGGTAACGACGAGACGAAAATTAAAATCCTACGAAGACTATATAATATGTATATTTGTAATATTATACAAAGTTAAATAACAAAATAAATAATAATGACAGTAGTCATAAATGTCAATAAAACACTAATGAAACTAATTTTTTGATAAAAATTCATCTAGGGTTGATTGGACTTTTCCGTCTTCGGCTAACTTCATTATCATATTTTCGTAGGATTTATGTTGCTCCAATACGTCAAAATCGCCTCTTTGCTGAATCCCTCTGCGTAGAATTTGAAGCGCTTCTAGCATTTGTTTAGTTGATGGTTGTTTTTCATCAGGTTCCTCTTCATCACTATCACCAGCCACATTCTCTTTTGGCCGTTTTGACTGTATTTCATCACATATATCTTCCTCGGTAACGAGTTCGGTAGTTTGGACTTCTTCGTCTATATTTATCCATTCATTATAAAGTTCAGTTGTTAGGTCAGCGGGTCTTTCAACAACAGCTTCAACTTCTTTTGGACTGATAATGAAACCACCTTGTCGGAAACAATTGCGTATTGTGATTTTGCTGACGATATTCCACGCTTCATAGGCTAAATGCAAACCTTCAAGTACAGTTATTTTTTTAGCGATTTCATGAGCACGTAAGGTACATAATTCTTGTTCCAGGTTAGCATCAATCACATTGATCACATTCTTTCTCATGCCTGTTCTATAATATGCTTTAAAAGTGCGTATAATCCCCTAATCACATGGTTGTATAACTAATGTAGTGTTAGAGGGTAAAAATGTGAGGTTAATATGTTTGAATTTTATTGTAACCATATGAGCCGTGCAGTTATCGACTAGCAATAAGACGTCATGACGAAGTTCATTGTCCCACTTGGTCAACCATTCGGTGAAAATTTCTTTTGTCATCCATGCATTATTGTTTGCAGTATAGTCGACCGGTAGATTTTTAACACCCTTGAAACACCGGGGATTTTTACTTTTACCAATCACAAGCAGTTTTCTTTTTTCACCAACCATACTCGCACAACATAATATGGTTAGACGTTCTTTACTAATTTTAGTTCCTCTAGTTTTTTCATTTTTGAACGCGTACGTGTGTTCAGGTAATGCCCTGAAATAAAGACCAGTTTCATCTGCATTGAACACACTAGACGGAGGATATTTGGCGATAAGAGATGGCCATTCTGAATGAATCCACGATCGTGCAGCTGCATGGTCTGCTTCTCCCTGTTCTCCATGTGGCTTAACAAACGAAATGTTTTCACGTTTCTTCCATCGGTGAAACCAACCTTCTGTTGCTACAAAATTATTTTTGTCCATTTTTTTCGCGAGTTCCTCAGCTTTTTGACGCAACAGTGGTCCTGTAACTCGGGCATCTTTTTCTCTGACTTTTGTGAACCATTGTTTCAAAGCGTCTTCAACTTCTTCTTCTTTACCGACTCTTTTTCTTTTCCGGTTTGAATTCACATTTGCTAATGATGCATTTTCGATTTTCTGTCGACTTTTTAGCATCCTACCTAGTAAACTTTGAGACTCATTTAACTTACATGCTGCTTGTCGCTGGCTCATTTGCGGAAGCTCGTCATATTTTTTAAGAACATCTAATTTTTCTTCTACACTCAAATCACGTCGTTTGTTCATTGTAACACGAAAAATGAAAATTTTTACAGAGAACGTAAACACAAACAACACACTGTACGCGACGACGTCTATTCATACACTACCTGTCGTACTAATTGTCATTAAAGACTGCTTCGTTTATCGTGAAAAGGTAATTTATTTTATCTCCACGATAAAAGCAATTTTACTAGGACCGACTTATAACGTATTTATCTAATTTTCAAATGACCCTATTAACCGGTGTGTGAGTCGAATATACGAATTTTTTGCTGTGTGTTAGTATATGTGTAAATAGGGACTAGGCGTTTTGAGTCTAATAAGCGAATGAGTCAATTAACTGTGAGTCCAATAAGCGGCGTCCACTGTAATGCTAAAAATTTTAACAATGTTAATGATGTGGCTGTACATTATTAACATTAAGCCAGTCCTCATACTATAGATAACCATTTACTTACCTCCTCTTTTCCGGCTATTAATTCTTCCTCCACACAAAAACATAAAAAAACTGCTCTGCATAATAATAACACCTATTCTTCCCCCCATTTCCCTTCACTCCACCCTGTTAATGAACACTTCGCTTCCCCTAATGGTAGTTATCTTAATTACGTAACTTCCATTAATTCCCCCACTCATGAAAATAATGACTGGATTTCATCCTTTGTCGAATAACTTTCTCAGTCCCTTACTCGCGATCCTGACTCACTTTCTTCTCCTGCCTCGCTCCGTTCTTTAGTAGAATATTCCGTATTTAACGCCAAATCTTTAGAGACAATTAATGATGACAACTCTAAATAATACTAATATTTCTTCGAACTCCTATCCTGCCTTTAATATTTTACAATGGAATATACGCAGTATTATTCCACATACTCATTACCTTTCTGTCCTGTTATCTGAACACAAATGCTCCTTTGCTTTATTATTGGAGACTTGGCTTTTACCAAAGCGGTCTTACCAGATCAACAATTTTAACCTCATTCGTTCTGATAGACAGGACGATTACGGTGAAGTGGCCATTGCTGCCCATCACACCATTCAAATTTCTCCTATTACTATTAACGATAATCTTTTAAACTCCCTACGTATTCATTCAATCGACCTTATTGGTATTGTTGCTTTCTCTAACCATTCTTCTCCTGTTTGTCTTTGGTCTATTTATATTCCCCCCTCTTCCAACCCTCCTCCGACAATCATTAATTCTATCTTCTATTTGTTTTCTCCTAACTCCATTATC
The DNA here is from genome assembly GCF_025091365.1 of Daktulosphaira vitifoliae. NCBI lineage: Eukaryota > Metazoa > Arthropoda > Insecta > Hemiptera > Phylloxeridae > Daktulosphaira > Daktulosphaira vitifoliae. The sequence goes on from NW_026099575.1 coordinate 35,779,445, forward strand.
GGTGGGGACTTAAACGGTCACCATCCTGCATGGGAATCTCATGACAGTAATTATCGTGGAAATTAAATTTTTTCTTCCATTTGTTCTTTTAATCTAAGTATTATCAACGACGGCTCCCCTACTCTCGCCAATCGCCCCCCTTTTGCCGACACAGCTGTTGATATTACTTTTACTTCTCCTACATTATCTTGGTCTCTTCATTGGTCTGTCCTAGATTGCGTTTATGGTAGCAACCACTACCACATTGTTATTTCTCACTCTCCTCCTTCCTCCAACTATATTTCTGATTCTCCCCTAAATCTCTCTCCCCCTTATTTAATTTAAACCAAGCCGATTAGAATCTCTTTTCAGGTTACTCTACTGTTCTTCTTTCTAACTTTTCCCCCTCTTCCTGCCCTTTAACTGACTATGAATCTTTTGTCACTTTACTCAAAAATGCGGCTTATTCCTCTATACCAATTAAAAAAAGCACTAAAAAAATATTCCCTCTCTCTCCACTATGGTGGTCTACCACCTGTACTAATGCCATCAAAGAACGCTCTCAGGCTTTTCGCTTATACAGAGCTACAGGTGCAGTCTCTGATTTTATTTCCTATCGACGTATCTATTCTACCACCACTCGTACGCTGAAAAAAGCAAAAAAGGATGATTGGCACTCCTTTTGCTCGTCCCTCAACCCATCTTCTCCCCTTCATCACTTATGGTCCACCGCCAAAAAGTTTAAAAACTGTGTAAGTCGCCGTTCCCCTTCACTTAACGAAGCATGGTTTCCCTCATTCTGTGATAAGATTGCTCCTCCTTATGTTCCGTCTTTCAAGAAATCTACTTCCTCCTCCATCCCTATTCCCTCAACTAACAACTCTGACTCTCACCCCTTAACTATGCTGTTCACTTCTAAAGAGCTCACTTTAGCAATCTTCTCACGCACTTCTTCTGCTTCTGGTCTTGATGACATTTCCCCTTTAATGCTAAAACATCTTCCCCAATTTGGTTTCGATATTCTCCTCACCATAATTAACTCCCTGTGGTCCAATTGCTTAATTCCCCCTTCCTGGAAATGTTTTCATGTTATTCCTATACCAAAACCTCACTCTACCCCCGCTTCTTTCCGACCTATTGCTCTCTCCTCATCACTTTGTAAAACTGTTGAATTTATGATTAAGTCCCGACTAGACTGGTTTTTAGAAAAGAACAACCTCCTCTCAAGTAACCTTTTTGGTTTCAGGAGACGTATAGGTACAATGGATTGCCTTTCTTCTTTTATTGGTCCCATTTACGAGTCATTCTGTAAAAAGAAATTTTTTCCAGCTGTTTTTATAGATATTAAAGGAGCTTTTGACTCCGTGCATATACCTACCCTTACCGAGCGGTTATATTCAATCAATGTTCCACCTCTTCTTTGTAATTTTCTATCCTCTCTTTTCTCTTATCGTTCTCTTCATTTTTCTTCCCCGTCAGGGTTGTCGGTCTCTAAAACTTCCTTTAGAGGTTTACCTCAGGGAAGTTGCCTAAGTCCTATTCTTTTCAATATTTATATATGTCCTATTAGTATTAACCTTTCCTCTCTTGGTTACTCCTCTTTATTTAATGCTGATGATATCGTTCTCTTTTCCACTAACAGCTGTCTTACTAGCGCTATATCTTCTTTCAATAATGTATTATCTGCTCTGTCCTCTAACCTTCTCTCTTCTTATTTCACTTTAGCACCAGAAAAAACTACATTTGTTATTTTTACTAGGAAAAATCTACCCCTTTTGATTCCTCAAGTCCGTATAGACGGTCACTTTCTCTCTCCCTCCCCTTCTGTCACTTATTTGGGTCTTATTTTAGACACTAAATTAAGATGGGTTCCTCATTTCCAATTTCTTTTATCGTTTTTATCGCGTTGGTCTAATTTCCTTCGTTGTGTCATTGGCATCTCTTGGGGCTGTCACCCTTCTTCTCTTCTTTTAATTATAAACTCAATTATCCGTTCCAAAATTGACTATGGTGCTTTTCTCTTTTCCTCTGCCTCTTTTTGCCATCGCAAAAAATTAAATTCTTTATTTACATCCTGTTTGCGCACCGCTATCGGTGCCCTCCCTTTCACCCCAGTTCCCAGTCTTGAACTTAAATGCTGTTGCCCCCCAATTGAAATTAGATGTCGCCGACTGGCTGGGAAATTTTTGCTAAAATCTTTAGCTTCCCCTAACTCCATGATCTTTAATAAATTTAAATCAGTTCAAGAGTGTTGGCGATATGTTCCCAAAACTTTACCAATCCTTGCCTCTCTTTGTACTTCTCTCACTCCTCTAGCCCATGTCATACACAAATCGAATAGTAGGCTCCCCATATACGACTGCCCCCTCGACGCCCTTCTATTTTCCCCTGTCACTTTCATTCTACCTAATTTTCTTAATTATGACATCTCCAACCTTCATTCTCTTCCCTCAACACTAGTCAATAATATTTTTAATTCCTACATCAATGAAAACATTCCAAATTTTTGATTAATCTTCACTGACGGGTCCGTCTCATCTCTTAAAACTGGTTGTGCGTACTTCATCCCTAGTATTAACTTGTCCCTTTCTATCTCCTTACACCCTTTCACTTCTTCCTACACCGCTGAATGCTTCGCAATTTTTTATGCACTGTCCCAAATTCAATTCCTAGACAACACCTCATTCCTCATTGGTTCTGACTCACAATTTTGCATTGCAGCCATAACATCCAACCCCTTTAATACTCACACATCACCAATTATCCTCATAATCAGATCACTCCTTCACAAAACCTTTATCGCTGGCAAAGTTGTTTACTTCCATTGGATTCCCGGTCACGTGGGAATTCATGGGAATGAAACAACTGACCTCTTGGCCAAACAATCGTCAAGTTTCGTTATTTACCAACCTTCTCTACTTTTTAATTCCGACGCCTTTCATTTTCTGAATCTGACACTGTCAAACGCTTGGTCAACCAAATGGTCCACACTCCCCTCTAATTTTTGCCCAATGGCATCGGTCAATTTCCTTACATCCTACAAATTTTCCTTGGTTCCACCATCTTGACCTTATCCGCAAAACTATTGTCTCTTTCATTCGTTTAAGAGTTGGACATAACCTCCTACCTTCTTTTGCCTATAAACTTAACCTAAATTCTGTTCCTTTTTGCCACCTTCATTAAGAAGAATTCATTGGTGATTTCCTCCACTACTTATTTTTTTGTCCTTCACTCAATTTAAATATATCCCTGCTATTTAACTTTCTATCTTCTAACGGTATATCCAATCTTGACCCTTCCTTAATTCTTAACTCCCGTAATGCTTCTATCATTAATTCAATTATTTCTTACTTTGTATGTGCTGGCTGCACTATTTTATTTTCCTTATTGTATTATGTATATTATTTATTGTTATAGTATTTAATTTATTTGTAATATTTCTGATACTTATATAGTTTTGTTTTAATTTATCTCGTTATGTATATATTTATTTCTAATTGTTGAGCCATAATATTGTGATAATAAATGCTATTAAAGAAATATAAAAAAAATAATAATTTAAAAGAAATTATTTTTTAACGATGATGAGCAGTATGATAAATCATACCGTATTTAGTAAAATTATTAATATTCATAATAATAAATGATATGTGATATGATAATAACATAGGAGAGTTAAATTTATTTAAAAGAAAAAATTCAATAAAAAAAAAATTTTTAATCTAACTAAAATAAATTAATTGGTATTATTTACGAGAGGAGGTAAGGTACCTTAACATCCCCCTTAGTTATGCCCTGCCAAGTAATTTCATTGCAAATTATTATGATAGTAAATGATATATTTCTCTTACTTATGTGCATTAGGGTTCAGTAATATGTCGAAGTTGAAATTATCGTAATAATTTTCCTTTGTGTTTGTATAAAATGAATTTAGACCTTTTAATACGAAAAGAAAGAGATGATTTTCAATACATTTTTGGGATAAATATTCCTCTTTGTATTTATACTTTAAATCAGGTCGCTGAGGTATAATAAATACTGTACTAATATCATTTAAAACAGAAATTGCTCTTTCAGTCACATTCTTAATAAGTTCTTTTGTATTAGAAATTACTAGAAGCGCTTCGTTGATTTTGGATTGATTATATTCATCTTGATTGATTGCAAGATACGTCTGATCTTTTATCTGAATGGAATCTATAAATTGCTTAGCTAAATAAACTTCATCAACTACAGTATATGGGTTACCTGGAATTTTTACAAAAATACGTTTAACATCTAAATAACTCAGAAACCACATTACTTGGTATATGCTATTGAACATAACAGTAGATTTTGTCATTCCAATTTCAAGTAATGATGTACAATTTATAAAATTGTAAAATAATTTGGCTGTTAAATACTTTTCACATTCTTCTATTATTATATTAATGTGTTCAACGAAAGTCTGCAGTATTTCTATATATTTAAAGTTAAATACACTCACAATATAACTAAAAATACGCAAAAAGTTATTCTCATCAATTTTTAACGCCATTAACTCTTCTACGCTAATAATATTGCCTGAGTCCTGAATCAATAAATCGTTATTTATTGAGTGCAATCCTGTTTGATGACAAATGTAACTTACTACTTGAGTCAAATATTTAAAATATTCTTTTCTTATCGGGAAATTTTTTAAATATTTCGTATTTTGAATTAGTGTCAATTGAATTGAAATTATAAAAATAATGAAAACTATTTTACACATTTTTTTTTTTTTTTGTATAACTGTATAATAAAAAGTAATCTATTTTATTACAATTGTAATTTTGTATTTATTAAAATTTAATTTTTGTATATAAGACGATTTAAAACCATTTAAAAAAATGATTAAAAATCATTTTCTACTTATTACAAAAAAAAAATAATTTAATAAAGTCAGTATTTATTTTTAACATTAATTTTTAATATTAGCGTTATGCCATAAATTTAAATATAAAACTGAATAAATAAATAATTTGTTGACTCGTTGCGTTATTTTTAAGAATTTGTAAGGTATTTGAAGTGACTTTATTGATCAATAATAGTAATTTTAATATTTTTATTTCAAGTAAAATATCATCATGTTTTTCAACATCATGTTTTTCAACATCATATTTTACCAGTTAATTTACTTTTATTAACACACAACTAATATATTTTATCTTTTAATATTATAACAATAGTAATAATTGTAATAATTACGATATATCTTTTGAACATGACTTTTGAACAAGTCCGTCTTTATCCAAAAAAGTAGATGGACATAAATGACAATCAAATCGTTTCTCTTCATAGATTTTACTATGTGCTTACAAGAAATTTTTTTGCAACATTCACTTTTGTACACGATCAACTGAATTACAAAAAATATGATGGGTAATTTACATTAATATTGACTCATAAGCATGAAAATGTTTATTAACATTATCGCAGTAAAATAATTAAACAACTAAAAAGAATTTTATTAAATATTTCAAAGGTAATATCACTTTTATGAATGAACAACCGTTGAACATTTTGCATTATTACCTGTACAAGACGACTATAAGGAACTTGATATAGAGTTGTTAGAAAAAATGTATTATCATAAACGTCGAACTATTCAATGATATATAAGGGCACTATTTGAAATGCCTCTCGTTAATACTGCCTCAACTATGTCATTGAATAATTTTTTACATGTTCTTTTATAGCACAGTCAAGCACTAAAAACATTAGAACAAGATATCGATGCATGGACCACTCTGATAATTGAGATGGTATTAAATAAACTAGACAATAGCATACTAGAGCACTGAGAGTTGTCGTTTACGTTCAGCAATGTACAGCCCTACAACATGTTTGAAAAATTGTTTACGTCGAGGAAAAAGAGAGTAGTAAACAAAAATACACAGAAAAATGTACAGAGTGTAGAGTTGTAGCAACTAATTATTGTGCCCGGTGCTGAATTCTAAAATTAGCCGTATAGAACCATAAATTATAATAATAAATTCAAGCACTATTCAAATAGAGTATTTTATTAAAATCCGACATATAAATAAAAAAAAACATTTAATCAATTTTTTAATTAGGTATTCGATTGCTTGATGTTTACCAAAAATCTATAAGTGAGATGAAATGAATATTAAGTGTTAATAATTTAGTAAAATATGAATATTTTTGTTATACTAAAATAAGCGCAAAATTGCCCAAGAATTGGTGCAGAGAACAACACAAGAAAATCTGGAAGTACTTGGTAGTATCTAGACAATCTAAAATGTTTATTAAGACCCCTGGTTTACTGTTGGGTAATCTTAATAGTATGAATAGACATCAAATAAGTACCTTGACTGGTCTACTGACAGGAGTTGGTCGTCTGCTTAAACATCTTAACGCAATGGGGGTATCGGAATCACCATTGTGCTGGAAGTTTGTAGTAGAAGAGGAAGACTCATTTCACATCATGTACGAATGTGAAGCCTTGTCCACACTAAGATCAAACTACTTGAACAAACCTTTTCCTGAAAAAGAAGATATTAAAAACCTAAAACCCAGAGAGATACTTAATTTCGCCAGAAAGACAGGACTCTTTGGTCATCTTTAGAGGTGATTTTATGGTTGGTAATGTATTATACTTTGGTGATAACACTTAGATGGGTAAACCGAATCAAGACAATTTGGTATGAGGTGTGCACAATGGACCAACAGGTCTGAGGGCATGGGCATTACGTCCACCTCGATAATAACTAAAAATATGAATATTTTTACCATTACACGTAAGTATATTAAAATAAGTTATTTGTTCAAAATAAATAAATTGAATTATTTATTCGTCAAAACATAATAATATTTAAGTATGAAAACTCCGTGATATTTTACAAGTTTAAATCGTTTAAATCCTTTGACAAGTTTTAAAGTATATATTTGTAAAAAGTATCTTGACTTTTAGTTTATGAGTCTAGCAGTTTGAGGAATAGTACTATATGCATTATTAATGCCCAGATTAATAGCAATGTTTTTTATAGATTGTTGAAAAGTATATTTAATTTTCATTTATTAAATTTATACATTTAATTTTATTAATAATACAAAAACTACCAAACATTTTTTATGTGGGGATTATAAGCGCATTTTTTGAATAACATTTGTGATGATGTTAATGTTCTTTGCCCGAAAAGTCGCCCCATGCGTTGATTTTCAATTACCCAAAAATATTTGCCTTTCAATAGTATGTTTGTTCACATATCAAATTTATTTTCAACTAATGTTTTTTTATTTTCAGTGTCAATCTTTAGATGTCATGAAATTGACACTCCACGACGATTTACAATTTGAAATATGTTTTCTTTATAACAAATTGGATTCGACTCCAGCGTTTTTTGGAGATTATTATTGATATTTGATAAGGTTATATTTTATTAAATTTTATTTTGTTGTTTAGAACGGATTTTTACATATTTTAAACTTGTAAATATTAATGTTTAATTAAAGTTAAGTTATTAAATATCATTTATCTTATTTTTGATTTCCCCTTAAATATCATATTTTTTAATGATTCCCCTTAGTTATTAATGAACCATGAACAATCTAAAAATAATTGTTTTTCTTTTATTTCATGTGAATATGTTAGAGTAGGGTAATACAGATTGAGTTGGAACCCCCTCGCCTCACAAACTCACCATCCTTAACCAGCGCATTAGGTCCTCTTGTACCGGGCGGCGCGGCTGCCTTTGTCTCAGGCGTTCAGCTTCCTCCTTCTTTTTCAAGATGGATTCGGCGAACGCCTGGACGAGCCTCCACGCCTCCCGGCTCCTTAACATCAGGTCCACCATGGACCCGACTCGGAATGTGGACCCTTCTCGAGACTATAAAGAGTCCCGTTGTATAGTTGTATAATAGTCTCTTCGCCTCGCACCGGAAGAGGGTGTGTAAAGCGTTATCAGCCTCTCCCGGGCGATCCGAACAATGGTCGCACGTCGGCGCGGCTCCTTTACGAATACGATGTAAGTACTCGTTAAAGCAGCCATGGCGAGACATCACTTGGGTGAGACGATAAGTCATCTCACCGTGAGTCCGGTCCACCCACCTGTCCAGCCGATCGGGTCCTATGAGGGACCTGGTCCACTCGCCTCTCGTTTCCTCCGAGAGGCGAGTCCGCCACCGGAGCATGGTCATCCGCCTGAGCGCCAGCCGGTCCTCGGGTTCGAGGGACCGGTTGTGCTCTCGGCGGAGCTCATGCCCGGCGGCGCGTTCCTCGGCGAGCAGATCGGCGGGCGGCAATGACGACAGGATACCCGCCGCCACTCCGGACACCGTTCGGTAAGCCGAAACTGTCCGGATCGCCGCCCGCCTTTGCACCCTGAGCAGGGCTTCACGGTTTTTGGACGAATACTCAAGAGTATCCGCCCAAACCGGGGACCCGTACAGGAGAACCGAGTGTACGACGCTGACTAAAAGTCTACGCCGCATCTCTCTCGGCCCTCCCAGATTGGGCATGAGTCCCGCCAAGCAATTCATGACTTTCTGAGCCCGCTGGGCCGCACGAGTAATGTGCGGCCCGAACTTTAGACGTTTGTCTATGACAAGGCCCAGATAAGTCATTGAGTCCTTAAGCGGGATCTCCACACCCAGCACGGCTAGCCGTGGATGAGTGAACTTGTATCTACCCGTGAACAAGACCGCTTCGGTCTTGTCCAGGGCGAGGCTAAGTCCACTCCCCTCCTGTTGGATCCAGGCGGTGACTGCGCTGAGCGCGCAGTTTGCCCGGGATCCAGTCTCCTCGGCCGAGGCGCCTTCCGCCACCACCAGCGTGTCATCCGCGTAGCAAACGACACGCACGTGTNAATAAGGTTTAAAAAATTACTTCTTTTAAGTGCATGGTTACAATAAGACGACGCGCACGTGCGGTGGTAGCGGAACGCGGAACACCGCGTCGTACGCGATGTTCCACAGCAGAGGCCCGAGAACTGACCCTTGCGGGACGCCTCCCGTAACAGGTAGGATTCGCGGGCCCGCGGCGCTCTCGTAAGAGATGACCCGATCGCTAAAGTACCACCGGATCATCCGCCCGAGGTAAGGAGGCACCCGAAACGCGTCCAGCGCTCCGAGGATGTGTGACCATCGCACGGAGTTGAACGCGTTTCGGATGTCCAACTCCACCGCCACCCCGAAACCCTGCTCAGTTTTGGCCTTGAGGGCCAAGTCCCTGAAGAGGGAGGCCGCGTCATCCGTCGACCTCCCCCTCCGGAAGCCGAACTGGCCCTCGGCCAGTCCGCCGACGTCGGCCAGGTGGGCTTCGATCCGGGTGACGAGCAGCCGCTCGAGGATCTTCCCCAAGTCGTCCAAAATGCAAAGCGGTCGGTACGACGAGTNTTCCCCAAGTCGTCCAACATGCAAAGCGGTCGGTACGACGAGGGGAGACCCTCGGGCTTGTCACCCTTTCTCAGAAGTACCAGCCTGGCCTTCTTCCATTTCGTGGGGAATTCACCCTCCGAGAGGCAGAGGTTCGCGACGGCGCGTATCCAATCCGGGGCGAGGTCGTGGACCAACCCCCACACCCGGTTTGGAATCCCGTCGGGGCCGGGAGCTGTGTTCCGGCCCCGCACACGCGCCACCGCGTCAGCTACTTCTTGGCTGGTGAATTCCACCAGTCTTTTTCATTCCTGCGACTGCAGGGAGTGGTGGTGACTAAGCCCCTCCCACCGGTGAAATAGCCGGGACGGTATTGGCAACGGATTGCGCGGACATTGGACTGGTTATGGTAGCGGCCACCTCCTCAGAAGCAAAAGCGAAGCCCTCCATTTTGGAGAGATTGCGTGGTGCTTCTAGAGGTGGTTTGGTAAGTGTGGGAAACAACTCGGGTTCGACCTGCAAGGGCCCGGAAAAATCCAAGGGGTGCTTCTCCTGTAAAAAGGAGGGGCACCAGGCCAAGGATTGTCCGGATGTGGGGCCAGTACTGAAGGCCCTAAAGCCAAAGGGGGGGCCCGTCAAAAAGGCCCTTCCGGGGAAGAAGAGGGGGGGAAAGGCCGAGTGGTCTCTCGGAGCACAGCCTGCTAGTGGATGAGATTCCTTCAAACGAATCTCAACCACTGTCGGGCTGCCCAGGACCTGGTCCGGCGGGCGGCGTACGAGATGGGCACCGACGTGTGCATCGTTTCGTACTCGCACACCGGATCGGTCCGGGACTCTGCCGGCTGGTTCTTAGACCGGTCCGGCAGAGCGGCGATCGGCGTGATGGACCGCGGACATCGAGTCGGGCGACGGGTACGTAGTAGCGAGGATAGACGGCATCGACGTTTTGAGCTGCTACGCGCCGCCCAGCTTGCCGATCGCCGGACTCCTCGAGCCCCTGTCCTCCTGCCTGCTGGCGAGGAGGCTTGGGCGGCCGCGGGAAAGCCGTGGGGAGATCGTGGCCGGGGATTTCAACGCCCACTCCCTGGGGGTCGGCAGACACGAATCAGCGTGGCGAAGACCTGTTAGACCTGATGTTGGCCCTCGGGCTGGTCTCGGCCAACAGAGGCTCCACCCCGACTTTCGAGGGTCACTCCTCGAGCTCGGTGGTGGACGTCACGCTGGTATCCCCGTCGTTACACTCGCACGTGTCCGGTTGGTCGGTTCTTCCGTACAGGGAAAACCTCAGCGACCACCGGTACATCGTATATGAGTGCTACGCGGACGACACGCTGGTAGTGGCGGAAGGCTCCTCGTCCAAGGAAGCTGGATCTCGTGCGAACTGCGCGCTCAGCGCAGTCACCGCCTGGATCCAGTAGGAGGAGAGCGGACTTAGCCTCGCCCTGGACAAGACCGAAGCGGTCTTGTTCACGGGTAGGTACAAGTTCACTCCTCCACGGCTCGCCGTGCTGGGGGTGGAGATCCCGCTTAAGGACTCCATGACTTATCTGGGCCTTGTCATAGACAAACGTCTAAAGTTCGGCCACACATTACTCGTGCGAAATGTCATCGATTTTTATAAAAGTTATACGAATATAATTTACATTGAATATAAATTTAAACTTATTTTGAATATTTTTCTTCTCAAGTCAAAAAAACGACTTTTAATTTTTGAACTAGCTTAAATTGCTCTTTTTAGCTATCAATACAATTAATGTACGGTGGCCATGTCGGTTATAATACAGTCTATCAACCTTGGGTTATGAAGTTTGTACCCAATTTCTTTTAATTAAAGTAAATCATTAAATTACATTAAGTTCTAAATATTTCAATTGTAGAATCTTTTTTATAATAGTGATTTTAATCTCTGTCAGATATCATCTATACTTGTTCCAACAATGCCACGACCACACTGTGCTACAGTTATTTACAATGTATTGCATCAAGCCCTTTAGATTTTTATACACATTTGCCACAAAAGTAATAAAATATACTATTTTATAAGTTTTTATTATTTCTCCTCAAAAACTACAATATTAGACTATTAAATTTTAATTCCTTAATAAATTTGATTACTTTAATTAATATTTATCCATATATTATACTTTTAAATCTAGGAACTACTAATCAGGATATAGTTAAATAAATATAAGTTAATATTGCTTTTGTAATTATACACCAATTTCATAGAATTCAACACAATATACAAATTTGCTTCGAAATATATCTTATGATAATGATTTTAATCATTGTCAAATATCATCTATACTTATTTCAAATATCCCATGTCTATTCTGTACCGCAACATCACTGCACTACCGTTTTTTAATTCAATATCTTAAATGTACTTTATAATAAATATCACTACCTGATTATAACTTATACATCTAAACATGTAATATTGTATCTAATTCATAAAAACCACGACATTTATTATTATTAACAATAATTTTCAAGAATAGGGATTTATTATTATAGAAATTCTTGTGCAACTAATTATATTATTTTTTCGGTCAAGATAAAGCAAACGACTAGTGTATTTTCCATAAATGAACGATTTTGGAAAGTGAGATTCTTTAAATGCACTGGTATTAAATCCAGATGAAACATAATGCCCCTGAAAATTAGTAGAATATACTTTGAAAATTTATAGAAAACTATTACGTTTAATTAATTAACCAATAAATATAGAAATATATATTTTTACAATTGACCAGGGACAGTCGGCAGGAATTTTAAAAGTATCAGTAAATATTTTCCAAGTTTTCTCTCCGTAAAGTCCCATTTTAAGTGATGTACATGCTTTCTTAACATGAGCTAGAGAATTTTCTTTCCTAAGTCCGATTGTATCAAAGTTGCCAAGCAGAATACTCATCTATATAAATGAACATTTAATAAAATATTAAATTATTTAATATAAAAGAGTTTTAATGAAAAATTATTTACAATACTTACTCTAAGTGAATCATCAAGCGGTCTCTGTAGTGTAATGTTACCAAATAATAGTTCAGAGTATTTAGTATCTTTGCGAGGATAAAAGTTGAATTGTATCGGATAGTTAATGCTCAAATTACATGATTGAAATTCTTTGAAATCGACCCAAAAAGGACCCTAAAATAAATAATGTTTAATTTAAATGGTGGAACTTAAATAAAGATTTTCCCACCAAGTTCTGACATCTTTAATAACTATATAAATTTATACTGATAATATTTTTAATGTAGTTTTAACTTTAATAACTTTTCATCCAATGAAAATGTTGTGTTACTTTTCTTAAAATGATATTTAAAGTTTTGAACTACGTTAAATTCATAATTTTTACATACAGGCATTATAATACATAGTGTGCTTGCGGACAGAGTACTCATATATCAGTACTAGTTGTACCCTCTTTTGTTATATACCCACTTAATGTATTACAATAATTGTATCTCTCAAGTACTTGTCATAAATTTGCTATCAAAATATTTTGTAATACGATGACTAAAAATGGCTATTATGATATTTTGAAAAACATAAAAACAAAATTTATTTTTATTTATTTTATTATTAAAACAAATAATATATAATATGTTTTTAACAAAGTGATGATAATTATTTTAAAACATATAAGAGTTTATTCGAGTTATAAGATCTCAAAAAATCTATACATATTGAAGGATTCTTTTAACGCAAACCACCAGATTTCTCTTAAAGTAATAACTGTATTAAGAATATTTTTTTATGATATATTATTTTTTTTTTGGTATTATTTATTGTTAAATATTTTTATATTTATATTAGTTAATAATTATTTTTTTTTATTTATGTTTTATATCAAATAATTATATCAACGTTATATTATTTAACTACCTTACAAAATAAAATATAATCTAATAAGAAAAAAGTTGGTGGTTGATGATAACTTATTATTTTTTGATGAGAGGATAGCTGTGACCCAGAAAAAGTGGCGTATTTAAAGTTAGATTTTTTTTTACTCTATTAAGCATGCTAGAGAATTATTACTGCTTAAAAGTAAATTGATGACAAAAAAACCAAGCACAGTGGGGTCGTGGAATAGTTGGGTCCACTATAGATGATATCTGACAGTAATTAAAATCACTATCATAAAAAACGTTTCGATGAAAATCTGTAGATAGTGTTTAATTTAAAAAAAAAATTTGTCAAAAAAGTAGGTCATGTGAGAGTTGAGAAAATAAATGATAGCTACATAAAAAAAACACATAGTAAAATAATATTAATATAAATTTCTCTCACGAGAGGAGACTACAGTAATGGGATCCTTGATATTTATTGAAGTTATTGAATCTAAATGAGATAAAAATCAAATGAGTTAAATATTTTTTTCTAACTCAAAAAGAATTAAGAAAAAATTCAGTGCCACAGTCGTGAAAGACCCAAGTGTTACCGTCTCAGAAACCGTACGTCGCAATTGTCACTTAATAAAAATGAAAATTTAGTTAGTTCAAACTTTAAAGTTATTTTTCTCGACTTCAAAGAAACAAAAAAATTTAAATATGTTTAAAATTTTATACCATGTCAATTAGATTGAAATAATATTTATGAAAATCAATGTAATCCCCTTATAATAAAATAAAATACAAAACAAAAAATTTTAACACAAAAATAGAAATTTAAGATATATATAAAAATGTCAAACCTTCCTGAAAACTTTCAAAAATTAAGTTGAATAAGTTCTACTTTCTATATGCATTTTATATTTTGAACCCCCTCTGTATTAAAGGAAATGATCCCCTTTAAAAAAAAAGTATGTTGAATGAAAGAAGTATATAAATATTATTTCTCATAAAAAAATTTCATTGATCCATATATTTTTTAAAAAGTTATAGCGTTATAAAGTTCAAAATATGAAAAATAATTTTTTATTAACTTTGATGACTGTTTTCATTATGAAAACAAAATAAAGGCCGAATTTTTTTTTCATAATAAAGTACATTTCAATAGTTTTAATTTAAGATATATATTTATAAAAGTGTCAGTATTCCCGGAACACTTTCAAAAATTAAGTTGAAAAGTTAATTTTTGTGAAAAAGTTGTCATTTTGAATATCCCCTTGTGGGCTAGTAAATGGTTAAATTTATAAAAAAAATATAACAAATGATAGGTAAAGACATCAAACATCTATAAAAAAAAATTATATTGATTTTTTGAAACAGTTGTGGCAGTTTTAAGTAAAAACCTAGTACAGGTCGGTCGCGGCACAGTGGTGACGTGGCATAGTTGGGTCAAGTATAATGATATATGACAGTGATTAAAATCACTATATAAAAAAAACGCTTCAATGCAAATCATTAAATAGTGTTTAATTTTAAAAAATTGGTGGATTATTCCAGAAGCTACATGATCTGCTAGTTCATTATTAATATCCTAATTAAGATAAAGTATGTCGAATAAAAAAGGGATTATTAAAAAATATTATTTCTCATAAAAAAATAATGTTGATCTATACACTTTTCAATATGTCATAGCATTATAAAGTTAAAAATGTAAAATATAAAATGTTCACACAATAATAGCATTTGGTAGCCATTTTCACCGTGAAGATGAAATAAAGTCCGAAATTTTTTTTTACCATAATAAAGTATATTACATTAACTTTAATTTAAGATATATATAAGAGTGTCAGACTTTCCGGAACACTTTCAAAAGTTAAGTTGAAAAAGTTCTACTTTCTACATGCATTTTTTAGATTTGAACCCCCCTCAAATATAGGGATACGGTCCAATTTAAAAAAACAGTATGTCGAATGAAAGATGTATATAAATACTACTTCTCATGAAAAAATTGTATTGATCTATATATTTTTCAAATAGTTATAGCATAATAAAATTAAAAATGTAAAATACAAAATCGTGAATTTTCACACAATAATAGCATTCGGTAGCCATTTTCACCATGAAGATAAAATAAAGTCCGAAATTTTTTTTTACCATAATAAAGTATATTACATTAACTTTAATTTAAGATATATATAAAAGTGTCAGACTTTTCGGAACATTTTCAAAAATCAAGTTGAAAAAATTAATTTTTTGTGAAAAAGTTGTCATTTTTAATCCCCCCCTGTAGGTAAGTAAAGGGTCACATATAAAAAAAAAAATATACCAAAAGAAAGGAAATAATATCATGCATCTATATAAAAAAGTTATAGCAATTTAAAAAAAAAGTAAAAAGTAAATAAAAGTAAAAAAAATTTCGAAAATTAGCGATTTTTAAATTTGTAATTTTTTTGGAGGTTTCCCCATTTACGGGGAACGAGGGAATTTTTTTCAATTTTTGAGGGTAATGTCTTCGACTAAATACGATTTGTGATCTTTTGTCGTATCATGGAAAGAAATCGGTTTGGTGAGAGCAGAGAAAAAGTGGTAAAAGACACAAAAAAAAAAAAAATAAAATAAAAAAAAATCACATCTTAGTAAAACCAATACCTTCTCAGCTTCGCATCGAAGCTAAAAATTTCGAAAATTTCGAAAATCAGCGACTTATAAATTTGTAATTTTTTTGGAGGTTTCCCCCATTTACGGGAAACGAGGGAAATTTATAAGTTATTTAAATATGTTTGTTGCATTCAAAAAATAAAATTTAAATAAATCAAAAAAGTATATTGATTTCTTTTATGAGAAAATTAAATAGTATTCTTTCGAATAAGTTATTATAATTAAAAGTTACAATTATAATAATTTTTTAGTTATTTCGATTTGACCGACATAGAATTACTATAACTAATAAATTTTTTTTATGGCTAAATGTTTATAATTAACATTAAAAACATACTAATTATAACATAACATTTTATTGATAAAATGGTATTATATAAAGTAGATTTATATCATAATGTATTTGTGTTACTATCAAGCTGAAAAAATTTATAAATTTTAGTAATACTTACAATTAATTTTATTTGTGTGTTTGCAATTATAAATAATTCGAAAATGAATGAGAAAAATATTATTTTTTTTTTATTCATTACACATTTATTATTTTTATAAAACTAAAAAATAAAAGTATCTAATAAATAGATTATTTTAAACAATTATCTGATTAAGACACTAGTTCACTATAATAAAGTAAAAATTTTGTCATTGTATATTGAAAATAATGTTTGGTTGAAAATTAGTCTGAATCCTTGAAACATTATTTTTATAAAATTTGAATGAACAGCCTTTTGTGTTATTTATTTGACATCACATAAAAAAATTAAATAGCAATCAAGTTGGTTATCTCATAATTTGTAACACTAATTGAGCAAAAAAAAAAAAACGAAACTCATTGTTTAAAATATTTTGTATGCAGTCAATGTTTGTATCAAAATTTCATTATAAAACTACAANTCATAATTTGTAACACTGATTGAGCAAAAAAAAAAACGAAACTCATTGTTTAAAATTATTTTGTATGCAGTCAATGTTTGTATCAAAATTTCATTATAAAACTACAATTTTTTTTTTAACATAAAAGATTAAATGAATAATTGCATAGCTGAAGAACATAGTTATTAATGGAGTTTTAACGTATTTTTTTACTTATGTGCATTTACGTCGATCCATATTTGAGCACAAATATTTATATTGCCTGCAGTGACTAGATTGTATGCTCTCTAATTAACTACAATGTACTCGTATGTAACAAATTAAATTTCAATTTTATACATATAATTTTATTTGGCTATAATAACTTATAGAAATTTGACTTAAGTTCGTTGAAATGACCACACTAACAATAAACCGGTATATACATACATATACAAAGTAATTCGTTTATCATAATCCACTTAATTATTCAACAAATTGTCGTAACACAATAAAAGGAAACGGAGGTGAATGTAATGGTGATGTGTACGAAGATAAAGATGAGAATGTGATGCCTGCTGTCTAAGTATTCACGTGCGTGTTGTCGTACAGCAATCACGGTGCTCGGCTGACACTCCGGGTTAGCTGTGGGTGTCGAAAGGCTGTCGTTATAGAAAGAGAATAAGGGTAACAACTAGGTATGAGGTGCAGACGAAATGCAAGACACAAATACTAGGCGTACCAGGTAAGGAAAAATAACAGAGTACGAGGTGCAGACGAAGTGCAAGACACAAGTACTCTGAAATGTTGTGGAAGAGAGTAGATAGGTTTAAAAAGGAATAAACAAAGACTTTACTTTAAACAGTAAGCCGGACAGGCTGGTGAATGACACAAGGCATTGGAGTCGACTGACCACGATGGTCTTTTGAGTTTTTATAATAATTAGAACTATTGCCAATTTGGCAATAAATATTATTTGTTAATTCATCAGTCTCAGGAAGCGGATATGCTGTCTGTATTTTATTAAAATAATTCTCACAATAATGGTAACGTGACACCATCACAAAATAATTACATCATCGAAAAAAACATTAAAAATTTTTTTTTGTTATCATTAATCATTTTTAACTGACAAACTGTGTAACTTATGAGACTATCAACTAAGNGACAAACTGTGTAACTTATGAGACTATCAACTAAGTTTTAGCTTCGATGCGAAGATGAAAAGGTATTAATTTTACTATGATGTGTTTTTTTTATTTATTTATTTTTCTTTTTGTGTGTGTTACAACTTTTTCTCAGATCTCTTCGAACGGATTTCTTTCAACGATACGTCAAAAGATCACAAAACGTTTCTAGTCGAACATATTACCCTCAAAATATACAATGACAAAATTTTTACTTTACTTTATAAAAATAATAAATGTGTAATGAATAAAAAAAAAATAATATTTTTCTCATTCATTTTTGAATTATTTATAATAGCAAACACACAAATAAAATTAATTGTATGTATTACTAAAATTTATAAATTTTTTCAGCTTGATAGTAACACAAATACATTATGATATAAATCTACTTTATATAATACCATTTATTTCAATAAAATGTTATGTTATAATTAGTATGTTTTTAATGTTAATTATAAACATTTAGAAACATTTAGCCATAAAAAAAAATGTATTAGTTATAGTAATTCTATGTCGGTCAAATCGAAATAACTAAAAAATTATTATAATTGTAACTTTTTATTATAATAACTGACACGGCCCCCGTCGCTTCGTTATACACGATNTGACACGGCCCGCGTCGCTTCGTTATACACGATGCCCCGCGACTCGTGCCACCTTTATCAGCCGTCGCCCTACTATGAGTATTTGACTGACCAACACCGCGTGTTATACGCTACGGTGCAAAGTCCAGCAAATGCCGCACGGCCGACGACGACCCGCCGCAAATGGTGCGAGAGTCTTCCTCCCGTTGTGAAAGCGACAACGTCGACAGCCGAACCGCACCCGCGCACCGTCGCCTACAACGCTGCTAACCATTTTGCCGTCCAAGGATTACGCCGAACATCGCGTCGTCGACGCCAGCGAAAGTGCCGCGATATTATGCGAAGATTATTATTACTGTGTTTATCTTTTCGGTTTGTTTTATTTTTGTTAACATAATCTGTTGTCGCTCATTTAATAAACGGCCCACGGGTCTCTACCCTCAAAACCAGTGTCGACCATATTTTTGCGACGCAAGTCGTGTCATAACTTATTCGAAAGAATACTATTTAATTTTCTCATAAAAGAAATCAATATACTTTTTTGATTTATTTAAATTTTATTTTTTGAATGGCAACAAACATATTTAACTAACTTTAATTAAATAAATTTCCCTCGTTTCCCGTAAATGGGGGAAACCTCCAAAAAAATTTTCTAAAAAAAATCGCTAATTTTCGAAATTTTTTCAATTTCTTTTACTTAAAACTGCTATAACTTTTTCAAAAAATCAATATAATTTTTATTTTTTATAGATGTTTGATGTCTTTACCTATCATTTGTTATATTTTTTTTATAAATTTAACCATTTACTAGCCCACAAGGGGGTATTCAAAATGACAACTTTTTCACAAAAATTAACTTTTCAACTTAATTTTTGAAAGTGTTCCGGGAATACTGACACTTTTTTATATATATATTAAATTAAAACTAATTAAATGTACTTTATTATGAAAAAAATTAATTACGGACTTTATTTTATTTTCACGGTGAAAACAGACATCAAACTTAATAAAAAAATATGATTTTTGTAAAAAAATTCTTTTTTATATGTTTAACTTAAAAATGCTATAACTTTTTGAAAGATGTATGGATCAATATAATTCATTTTTTTATAGATGCATGATGTCTTTACCTATCATTTGGTATATTTTTTTTTTATATCTGACCCTTTACCTGCCCACAGGGGGGGATTTAAAATAGCAACTTTTTCACAACAAATTTACTTTTACACTTAAATTTTGAAAGTGTTCCGGAAAGTCTGACACTTTTATATATATCTTAAATTAAAGCTAATGTAATTTCATCAAAGTTAATAAAAAAATTATTTTTCATATTTTTAACTTTATAACGCTATAACTTTTTAAAAAATTTATGGATCAATGAAATGTTTTGTGTAGTGTTTCTGTGTCAGTCAAATCGAAATAACTTTAAAATTATTATAATTGTATCTTTTTAATATAATAACATATTCGAAAGAATACTATTTAATTCTCTCATAAAAGAAATCAATATACTTTTTTTATTTATTTAAATTTTATTTTTTGAATGGCAACAAACATATTTAACTAACTTATAAAATATCCCTGGATCAGTGCTATTAACATTCTTTAAAACAGACATTTATGAAATATGGATCTAAAAACCTTTTTAGCTTCGATGCGAAGATGAAAAGGTATTAATTTTACTATGATGTGTTTTTTTTATTTATTTATTTTTCTTTTTGTGTGTGTTACAACTTTTTGTCAGCTCTCACCGAACCGATTACTTTCAACAATACGTCAAAAAATCACAAATTGTATCAAGCCGAAAACATTACCCTTAAAAATTGAAAAAATTTCCTTTGTTCCTCGTAAATGGGGGAAATCATTTGGTATATTTTTTTTATAAATCTGACTCTTTACGTGCCCACTGGGGGGATTCAAAATGACAAATTTTTTAATTAGTTCAAAAAAATCATTAAATTTAATTCTGTTCTGGATATTTCAATTATATTAAAGGTGATATTACTTTTGCAATATTTAATAAAATTCTTTTTAGTTGTTTAGTTATTTTACTGCGATAATGTTAATAAGCATTTTCATGCTAATGAGTAAATATTAATGTAAATTACCCATCAAATTTTTTGTAATTCAGTTGATCGTGCACAAAAGTGAATGTTGCAAAAAAATTTCTTGTGAGACATAGTAAAATCCATGGCGAGAAACGATTTGATTGTCATTTATGTCCATCTACTTTTTTAGATAAAGACGGACTTATTCAAAAGATATATCGTAAGTATTACAATTATTATTATTGTTTAAGAAATAATAATATTAAAAGCAGTGGTGTAGTCCTTAAAATGTTTATGGGTATACGCCTATATTATGAATAGAGATAACGTGGGGGGCTCCGCCCCCCACAC
>NW_026099575.1:35801519-35808944 GCF_025091365.1 Daktulosphaira vitifoliae
AGAGTGTTAATAAAAGTAAATTAACTGATAAAATATGAAGTGGACTATAATATTGCTATAGGAAAATTTTTTATTAATACATCGTACATCACATAGACTCTATCCTAATATCAAAGTCACTACGGATAATAAAATATTTAATTATCAAACAATTAATGCATATTTTATTTGAAATAAAAATATTAAAATTACTATTATTTATAAATAAAGTCACTTCAAATACCTTACAAATTCTTGAAAATAACGCAACGTGTCAACAAATAATTTATATATTCCATTCTTATTTAAATTTATGGTATACTCTAACATTAAAAATTGATGTTAAAAATAAATATTGACGTCATAAAATTATTTTTTTTGTAATAAGTAGAAGGTGATTTTTAATCATTTTTTTAAATAGATTTCAATCGTCTTATATATAAAAATTAATTTTTAATAAATACAAAATTACAATTGCAATAAAATATATTACTTTTTATTATAAAGTTATACAAATAAAGAAAATGTGTAAAAGAGTTTTTATTATTTTTATAATTTTAATTCAATTGACACTAATTCAAAATTCGAGACATTTAAAATGTAGTCCGATAAGAAGAGAATATTTTAAATATTTGACTCAAGTAGTAAGTTACATTTGTCATCAAATAGGATGGCACTCAATAAATAACGATTTATTGATTCAGGACTCAGGCAATGTTATAAGCGTAGAAGAGTTAATGGCGTTAAAAATTGATGAGAAAAATTTTTTGCGTATTTTTAGTTACATTGTGAGTGTATTTAACTTTAAATATATAGAAATACTGCAGACTTTCGTTGAACACATTAATATAATAGTAGAAGAATGTGTAAAGTATTTAACAGCCAAATTATTTTACAATTTTATTAATTGCACATCATTACTTGAAATTGGAATGACGAAATCTACTGTGATGTTCAATAGCATATACCAAGTAATGTGGTTTCTGAGTTATTTAGATGTTAAACGTATTTTTGTAAAAATTCCACGTAACCCATATACTGTAGTTGATGAAGTTTATTTAGTTAAGCAATTTATAGATTCCATTCAGATAAAAGATCAGACTTGTCTTGTAAGCAACCAAGATGAAAATAATCAATCCAAAATCAACGTAGCGCTACTAGTAATTTCTAAAACAAAAGAACTTATTAATAATGTGACTGAAAGAGCAATTTCTGTTTTAAATGATATTAGTACAGTATTTATTATACCTCAGCGACCTGATTTAAAGTATAAATACAAAGAGGAATATTTATCCCAAAAATGCAATGAAAATGATTTCTTTTTTTTCGTATTAAAAGGTCTAAATTTATTTTATACAAACACAAAGGAAAATTATTACGATAATTTCAACTTCGACATATTACTGAACCCTAATGCACATAAGTAAGAGAAATATATCATTTACTATCATAATAATTTGCAATGAAGTTACTTGGCAGTGGCATAACTAAAAGGGATATTTAGTTACCTTAACCTCCTCTCGTAAATAATACCAAATCATTAATTTTAGTTAGGTTTAAATTAATTTTTTTAAATAAATTTAACTCTCCTATGTTATTAACATATAACATATCATGTATTATTATAAATATTAATAATTTAACTAAATCCAGTATGATTATTCACAATTGTAATATTATTTAATATAACTTGATATTTATTAAACACTTTTAGCTTCGATGCAAAGCGGAGAAGGTATTAATTTTACTATGATGTGTTTGTTTTTTTTTTTTTTATGTCTGTTGCCACTTTTTCTCAGCTCTCACTGGACCGATTTCTTTCAAAAATACGTCAAAAGATCACAAATCGTATCTAGTTGAAGACATTACCCTTAAAAATTGAAAAAAATTCCCTCGTTCCCCGAAAATGGGGGAAATATCCAAAAAAATTACAAATTTAAAAATTGCTAATTTTCGAAATTTTTTCACTTTTTTTTCTTAAAACTTCCATAACTTTTTGAAAAATTAACAAATCAACATAGTTTTTTTTATACTAAAACCTTAGATATTTACCTTTCATTTGATATCATTTTATGAAAATTTATCACTTAACCTGCTCATTAGGGGGGATTTAAAATAGCAACTTTTTTACAAAAATTAACTTTTTCAACTTAATTTTTGAAAATGTTCCGGAAATACTGCGTCCTTTAAACATATATCAAATTAAAGCTTATTTTATGTACTATAAAATTTAAAAAAAAATTTGTCCCGACGATCTATCTTCTATTTGCAAATGGCTACCATATTAAAAAATATGCTATTTTAACAAATTTTTTTTTTTTAATTTAACACTACAGATTTGCATCGAAGCGTTTTTTATGATAGTGATTTTAATCACTGTCAGATATTATCTATACTGGACCCAACTATGCCACGACCTCACTGTGCTGGGTTTTTTATACATTTTTACGGAAAAATCATTATTTAACAAAAAATTGGAGGTAGATTTCTTGATCAATCTCTCTGAATTTAAAATCAGAATATACATTTATAAGATGTCATTAATAAATTTCTATTTATTTTTTAATGTAGTATGCAACATCTGATACATCCACAAGAATATTCTTTAACACAATTTACTGAAATAACAACTTTAAAAATACTTGTCGAAAATGGAGAATGGAAAACTGTCGCTCACATATCAATTATTCATCAGGGTCAAGTTATAAGTGCAAATCGCATAGTAAGAGATCCAGTTAGTGTACATGGCTTTAATCTCAAAAAACAATACATAATACAATTATTGAATTGTAAGTTCTTTGAAATGTTTTCGAATTATTTTTCGTATTTAACTCCAATTGTAAAGTTTTGTCATAATGAAAATATAAAATTGACTGAATTTTCTGATTCAAATATATTAACATACATGAACTGTATAAAAACCTTATTTGAAACAAGTAAAAGCACAGAATATTTTTTCAATAAAATATTTTTGGTAGTCACAAATTTAAAAGATGCATCAATTTGGGAAGTTAATAGTGCTTATATCTCTTTATCATTCATAGAGAAGTTATTATATCTTATTATAAAAACGTTTAATGATAATAATTTGTATGAAGAATTATTTAAAAATAGATTACAAATATTTCACTTGACTAGTGTAGATCTTTATCTAAAAAATATGTTAAAACAAAGATCAATTTTAAATAGGCAATTATATGATAAAATGAGAGGTCAAAAACGCTGTCAATTTATTGGGAAATCTAGTCCATTTATTGGTAATCCAGAAAAAACTGTCGAGGAAAATGATTATTTTAAGAAAATTGATACAATAGCCGATTATCAAAATGCGTGTATGGAATTATCCACATTTTGTAAAAACTTCATTGACATTGACTTTAAAGATATGGGATGGGACAAAATCTTTTGAAAACGAATTATGCTATTTATTAATTTCTTAAAATGTAGTAGTTATTGTCATTTAATTGCAATTGTATTATTTTAAAAATCTAATTGTTTTGTATGGTTTATACAGTTAACAGGATTATAAACTAATTCTTTGATATTTTATGTATTAAATGTTAAATTTGACCTACACTAAAATTTCAATATATTTTAATGAATACATTGTATTTATATTTTTAATAGTATTTATTTTATATATAAATACTCGTTTATTACTAATTAGTAGTAATATTAAAAAGGAGGTGATGGAAAAAATGTAATGTACTTTATGATGAAAAAAAAAAAATTTCATACTTTCTTTTGTCCTCACAGTGCGGTAACTAATTATATTTTTGTGTGAAAATTCTCGATTTTATATTTTACATTTTATCTTAAAAATGCTATAGCTTATTAAAAAGTGTATGGATCAACATAATTTCTTTATGAGAAATAATATTTATATCTCTTTTTTATTGGACATACTTTATCTTAATTGGGATATTAATAAGAAAATAACAGATCATGTAGCTTTTGGAATAATCCACCAATTTTTTAAAATTTAACACCATTTAAAGATTTGCATCGAAGCGTTATTTTTGATAGTGTTTTTAATTATTGTCAGATATTGTATCTAATTCAATTTATAACTCTCAAAAATTTAACATTTTTTCCTCGTTCCCCGTACATGGGGGAAATTTCTAAAAAAATTATGATTTTATAAATCAGTAGTTTTTGACATTTTTTTTTCTTAAAACTGCCGTAACTTATTTAAAAATAAATAAATTAACATAATTTTGTTTTTATAGGTACATTGATATTTATCTATTATTTGGTATATTTTTTGTGAAAACCTGACCTACCCACAGATGAGGTTTAAAAATGACAACTTATGATCATTTTCCTGAAATAATAATAATTTATATCCTAAAAAAATTTAAACTTCATTTTGTCTTTATGATGAAATTGGCTGCGTATCTAAAAGATGCTATTTTTGTGTTGAAATTTTCAATTTTATATTTTATATTAAGGACCAATTTCCAATGTACTGCTACCTATAGCAATACAAAAGTATTCATTGAAGATTATTTAATTTGTTAAAAAAAAAAGCCATTCAGTGAGTTTAATTTAAATAGGAGTACTAAAATATTTAAAATGTATAAAATATGCTTTAATAACTGCTAAATAAAATTTGGAAATTTTATTATAGATTATATTCAATGGAGCTAAATTTCTAACTTTTGTTTTTACGCTATTTAAATATCTATGTATGTATTTGTTACAATTCCTCAAGCCTAATTATTAGTATAATTTATTTTTCGCTTTGTAGATACAGCAAATATAAAGAATTATAGCAATATAACACAACGAAAATCATTTTTTAGTAGCCCTTTAATTTGATCAATATAAAAACATTTCATCATGACTATAATTTTATGGGCGATATAAAAAAATTATATATCACCCATTTAATTTTTTGAAGAGATCCTCAATAATACTAAGTTACGACGTTAATTTAGTAATAAATCCTCAAAGAAGAATAGAAAGTTTTACAATTGTAATACTTAAAGTATATTACATATAAGAAAAACTTTTTATGCGAGTATATCCTGATAAAAATTTTGATTCATTATAAAAAACTATCTAAACACAAAGAAACCTAATAGATGGATAAAAGATGATATAATTTATTCTTAGTAAGTGATTTAATATATAATTATTGAATAACACAATTTTTATATTAAAATGCTTATGACATACAATTAAGTTTAATTAAAAAAATTTGTTATTTTTTTCCTAATCGCAAAATGAACTATTTGATTAAGAAATGGCGTACTATGTAATGTAAAATAAACCACGTCGCAATTTTTTTATGCGTGTTCAATTTTTATTAACAGTGTGTTTATTTCATATATAATAAATATACCCACCTTGAAAAATAATATTTTATCGATTCTATTTTCATAAATATAAATATCTTAATATTATATATATATATAGTTTATAAAATAAAAAATGCTCCAATTAGGAAAATTAAGGCTAATGATAGAGAAACATGGAAGTTGCTGCAAAACAATTATTAGATTAAATACTGTAGAAGAAGAAGGGAAGAAATTTTAAATTTACTTACATTTTCACATGTTAATTGAGAATGGGGTAACACTAGTCATTCCAGAAGTGACTATTTTTTCCCCATTAATTTTTATCGGTATTTCCTTTTTTGGCAAGTATTAAGAAAATATTTTTAGTCGATAAACCAATGTATAATTTGGTAGATAATTAAAAAAAAGAATAATTCTGATGTTTTGTTCTATAAGTACACATATAAATTAGAAATGTATAATAATTTGCTTACCTTAAATTCAATTTCTTGAAAATTTTTTTTTAGATAAATAAACTATTTTCACACATAGAAACTATTTTGTTGATTATATTGTTCGAATAAGAATAAGGATTTCTTATCAATGTTAATCTATAAGTAATGTCAACATAATTTTAGACGCATGGGTTCTAATAAAGAATACCCCTAATGTTTAACCTTCTGACCAAAGTTCCTCTAGTCTTCCCTTACTTTCAAAAGTTAAATGGGTCAATTTTTTTTACTACTAACTGGGTATAATTGTCTAACTCTTTTTTGAGTTTTTTAATTTTAGTTATAGTTTTTTTTACTTAAAACTGCAGAAACTTTTTCAAAAATGATCATATCAATATAATTTTTTATATAATTATAATTATACCGAAATCATACGTTTTTCTTTAACTTTTATGTCCGTTTTCACTACGAAGACAAGTCTAGAGGTCAAATTTTTTTTTTCAAATTAAAGTATATTACATAAGCTTTAATTTAAGATATATATAAAAGTGTCAGTTTTTCCGGAACATTTTCAAAAGTTAAGTTGAAAAAGTT
This sequence comes from Daktulosphaira vitifoliae, assembly GCF_025091365.1. NCBI lineage: Eukaryota > Metazoa > Arthropoda > Insecta > Hemiptera > Phylloxeridae > Daktulosphaira > Daktulosphaira vitifoliae. Next base: position 35,807,827 of record NW_026099575.1, read on the forward strand.
CTACTTTCTATACGCATTTTAAAAGGTTTGCACCCTTCTGTATAAAGGGAAAAGGTCCGATTTAAAAAAAGAGTATGTCGGATGAAAGAAGTATATATAAAGTATTTATTGTTAAAGAATAGAATTGATTCATGCATTTTTTAAAAAGTTGTAGCATCATAATGTTAAAAAATGTAAAATATAATATTAAGAATTCTTTAACAAAAATAGCATATTTTTGCATTCAGTAGTCATTTTTACCATGAAGACAAGTCCACAGGTCAATTTTTTTTCAAATTAAAGTATATTACATAAACTTTAATTTAAGGTATATGTAAAAGCGTCAGTCTTTCCGGACCATTTTCAAAAGTTAAGTTGAAAAAGTTAAATAGAAATCATAGTAATCATTTCTAAGTAATTTTTGGTATTTAAAAAGATTCTACAATTGAAATATTAAGAACTTAATTAATTTTAATGATTTACTTTAACTAAACGTACCAATCAAAACAAAGTTGTTAAAAAGATTTACTCAATTGAGCGTATTATAAAATTTGATTATATTTGAAAAAATCAATTGTTAATTCAGGAGTAAAAACAATCATTTTTTTTAGAAATGATTTATATAGCAACATGTTACAAAAAAATTTGTAATGTTATAGTCTAGTAGTAGCACACACAAATAGAGTAAAAAAATTATTAAATTACAAAGTAAAATGATTTAATTTTGTAGTTGAAACCTATCATATCAAACTTAATTCATCAATTAATACTTTCAAAACATTAGAAATGAATGATTTTAATTGTCTGAATAAGAAATTTCTTCTCGCAAGGGGTGACTACAGTAATTGGATCCTTGATCTTCATTGAAGTTATTGAATCTAAATGAGATTAAAATCAAAGGAGTTAAAAATTTATTCGAACTTAAAAAGCATCAAGAAAAAAATGCAAAAAAATTCCTTAAAGTTTTGAACCCCCTTGTATAAAGGGATATGATCCGATTTACAAAAAAAGCGTGTCAGATGAAAGGGGTATATAAAAATTTATTATAAAAAACCCAGCACAGGGGGGTCGCGGCACAGTGGTGACGTGGCATAGTTGGATCAAGTATAATGATATCTGACAGTGATTAAAATCACTAT
>NW_026099575.1:35811287-35822619 GCF_025091365.1 Daktulosphaira vitifoliae
TGCCCAAATATCGTCCCTATCTCCTTAAATGAGTTTTAATTGCCTGAAGGAGACACAGGCAATCGTGTACCTTAGTTACAGGGGATAGATTATTAAATAAAATTAGACTATTGTTTTATGTCAACGACAAAGTAAAGTTATATTCTAGGTGTTCAGTAAATATAAGTTATATGTAATGTACAATACGTCTGACCTGAATCTTAGTACAGTTGGTTAGTAGATATATTCAAGTGAGACGGAGTTGGTTTGTTATGATGACAATTGACGATAGACGGGTTGTTGATTAAAACAAATTAAATTATAAATAATATAAATTCAACGAAAGTTATAGTATTGAAAACTATGTCTATAACGGCCACTCAAACACAACTCCCTTTGTTAGTTCGACGTCAGTAGCTCCGGGCTACAGACGAGTAGAATTGTCACATCAGCATCGCCCTCTTTGCTAATTAATATGTATTACGAATTAAATAAATGGAAATAAAACGCGTGTAATATAAGTGGTAAGAACATAGTAATAAATGTTCTTAGGAATCCCTTGTGTATTATACATATATATTAACCCAAAAATTTGAACTTTTAAATGTCTTTCAGGTTTTCTTAAACCTGATCTNAGGAATCCCTTGTGTATTATACATATATATTAACCCAAAAGTTTGAACTTTTAAATGTCTTTCAGGTTTTCTTAAACCTGATCTTTAAAAGCTGATCTCCACACCTCTTGCCTTTATGCTACTTTAATATCCACACTCCTGTACGTTACCTTCACCTTTAAATATCGGCACCAAAATACTAATTTTATATTTTTAATTAAAAAATTAAAAATATAAAAAAATTTTCAAAAGTTGTCATTTTTTACAGTAAAAAATATTTAAGATATTTGTTTAAATTTCAAAAATGAAGGGATTTTCCAATATTTGATGACTATAAGTTCAATTAGATTAAAATCGTGTATTTATGACGACTTAATCATTAAATTTAGTCCAGTGTAACCTGAGAGTTTATATGGACAAATAAAAAAAACCCAGTAGAGGAGGTCGTGGCACGGTGGTGAAGTGGTATAGTTGGATCAAGTGTAATGATATCTGATAGTGATTAAATTACTATAATTATATAAATATATAATGGATTATTCTAAAAGGTACATGATCTGTTATTTCCTTATTAATATCCCTGATTAATATAAAGTATGTCGAATGAAAAAAAATTATTAATAAATATTATTTCTCATAAAAAAATTGTGTTGATCCATACACTTTTCAATAAGTTATTGCATTATAAAATTAAAAATGTAAAAAATAAAATCAAAAATTTTCATTCAAAAATATAATTTGGTAACTATTTTCACCGTGAAGACAAATAAAGGCCAACATTTTTTTTTCTATGATAAAGAATATTACATTAGCTTTATTTTAAGATAAATGTAATAGTGTCAGACTTTCCGGTACACTTTCAAAAGTAAAATTCATCGTTAAATTCGAAATAATTTTTTTAAAAATTATTAATACACTGACATGTTACCAAAAAAATGTTGAGTATTATAGAATAGTATTAGAACACACAAATAGAGTTTTCAAATTTTTCGTTACGGCCAATTAATTAAATTTTTTTTATAATAATTGTAACCTTTGAATACCTAAACGTGTTCTTAGTAACTTAAACACTGTTATATCATAACTTAACATATATTATTTTTTAATTCAACATAATACATTTTTTAAGCTTTGATGAAAATTTGTGAAGAAATTGGTTTTGTGATAGTGAGCGTTTTTTTCTATGTCTGTCCATTAAATATCAAAGCTCTCACTGAACTGGTTTTAATAAAAATGTGTCAAAAGTTAATGTAGTTGAACCTCTCGTTACTGAAATTTGAAAAAATCCTCTCTATATTAGTAATTTATAAAAATATCTCAAAATTACAAAACTAAAAGAAGTCATTTAATAAAAGTTTTAACGTTAATAACTTTTCATCCAATAAAAATGTTGTGTTACTTTTCTTAAAATGATGTTAAAAGATTTGAACTACGTTAAATTCATAACTTTTACATAGAGTGCGTGCGGACGGAGTACTCATATATCAGTACTAGTTGTACCCTCCTTTGTTATTAATCATTTAATGTATTACAATAATTGTATCTATTAAGTANCTCGTCAGTAGCTCCGGGCTACAGACGAGTAGAATTGTCACATCAGCATCTCCGTCTATGCTAATTAATGTGTATTACGAATTAAATAAATAGAAATAAAACGTGTGTAATATAAGTAGTAAGAACATAGTAATAAATGTTCTTACAAAATGTAGAAAATTAGCGATTTTTAAATTTGTAATTTTTTGGAGGATTTCCCTCTTTACGGGGAACGAGGAAAATGTTTTCAATTTTTGAGGGTAATGTCTTCAACTAAATACGATTTGTGATCTATTGACGTATTGTTGAGAAAAATCGGTCCTAGACTCTAAGACGAACACGTCGCATTCATCGTCTGGTTCTCGCGAGCTACATTAATTTAACACCGCAGAATAATTATAAATATATTAATCATTATATAAGCTTGTGTTTATTAACTAAAAACAATATCTCTCCGTAACCTTTACGTGATGTAATTATTATAATTATTTTATACAATCATATGTGAAGTTATATTAATTATATTATTTTATCATCAACAACTATCTGGCTTTGCGTTTTTTTATCATTATTCTACACGCCTAAAGGATAATTAAAAGCTCAAGTAAGAACATTTAAACTTAGTTTGCAAATTAATATTAACAAACATAGACCCTCGAACAACACACTCCAAATAAAATAACAAGAATAGTTCCTTATATTCGATACGACTTTCTCATTACCATATTTGTTTGATTTACGACATATTATCCCTTATTTTTTTAAAATGGTAGAAATTTATGATTACCTTGTGTAAGCATATATATTTTATAAATGTTGATTTTTAATAAATACTATATTATATTCCGTCACTGTTTGTCAACCTGAATTTTTTTAAATATATTTTTTATTAAACATATTTTTTTTGGACATTCGTTATTACTTTCATAATCACAATCAATATTAAACTATGAATCATGTAATTTAAAATAATAAATAATAATAATGGAGTTTATTTACACAAAAAAACATAATAAATTATAATATAAACTAAAAATTGATATTATAAAGAATAAATTAATTATATCCTGATTAGTAGTTCTTTGATTTTAAAATATAATATATGAATAAATACTAATTATAGTTTTTAAACTTAGTATGCAATTGTGAGGCCAGCTATGATGTATGGTTCATAGTGTTGGGCGGTTGATAAGAAAGTAGAGCAGAAAATAAGTGTAGCAGAGATGAGAATGCTTAGTTGGATGAGTGGAGTGACTAGAGAAGATAGGATAAGGAACGAGCATATAAGAGGAAGTAAAGGTGTTGCGTCAATCGTGGATAAGATGACAGAAAATAGACTTAGATTGTTTAGTCATGCTACGAAGAGAGAAGAATCGGAAGCTGTAAGAACAGTTATAGAAATGAATGTTGAAGGAAGAAGAGACAGAGGAAGACCAAAAATGAGATGGAGGGATGCTATTGAATGCGATTTGAGGACAACTGATGTGAGCGTAGAAGATGTGGGAGATCGTGTCAAGTAGAAGCTTAGGATAAGAGTGGCCGACCCCAAGTAGTTTGGATTAAGGCAAAGAAAAAGAAAAATATTACCAGAAATTCCGGTGGCAATTGACATAATATGATTGTTGTTTCGGAATGTACAATTTAGCGTTTAGTTGGGTTTAAATAATATAGCGTCAAATCAATTACCTACTCTGTCGCTTGTATAATAATATACACTACACTTTAATGATACATTAAATAAATAAACTCACGCATACACACATATGGATTTATAACATTGTGTCTAATGTAAGTATAACATGATAAAAAGTAACCGTAAAATGAAAAAAATGGAATATAAATTTTAGTACTCATATTAAATGTAATGTAACTCGAAAAATATTTGTTTAAATGAAAAAATATAAGATAATTTTTTTGTTTATAATTGTCTTTTAAACAACTTTTGTACGAAACTTTTTTTTGTAAGTTTTTTTTTGAGAAAAATAAAAAAGCTCATATTTTTTAACTTTTGCGAGGCTGTAAAAAAAAAAAAGCTCAATTCCAATCTTGAGGACTATTATTATGTCATTATACATATTTTAATTCAACTTTTAAAAAAACAAAATTTTTTCGGAAATTTTTTCCGCAATTTTTCCTTTGTTGACTGGCCTAGATGTCAATTTTAAACTTGTAATTGAGCTAAAAGTTATGGTAATATATTCAATTTTTTTTACTATAAACTTTCATAAATCTTTATCAAAAATTTTTCATCNTTTTTTACTATAAACTTTCATATATCTTTATCAAAAATTTTTCATTAACTTTAAAGAACTAAAAAAATAGGTTAAAATTGAAAATTTGGACTGATTATTTTTAACATATTAAAAATCAAATCAGTAATAATTTGAAAACAAATTTTTTTTTCTTTTAATTATTATTTTATATATATAATTAGTAATAATATAAAAAATTAGAAGTGATAGAAATAGTCTACTTGCAGATTTGAAAACAACGCGAAAAGTTGATTTAGAAAAGTATATTTTTGCTTCTGATGAAAGTTCCTTGTAGTCCAGTGCATTTTTTTATAGTAACAAACAGTTTTTATTGAAAATTATTGTATCAAGCCCTTTAAATTTTTATACACGTAAAAGTAAAGCAAAATATAAATTTTTTTATAATTTCTCTGTATAAATTACAATATTAAATTATTGAATATCAATTTCATACTAAATTTAATAACTATAATTAGTATATATTCAAATATTATATTTTAAAATCAAAGAACTACTAATCATGATATAATTAAAGAAATAAGAGTTGATGTTGCTTTTGGAATAATCCACCAATTGCCTAATTAAAACAAAAAAAAAAAAAGTTTGTTGGGAATTTTTTCTGCTATTCTGCAAAATTACTCCTTCGTTGACTAGAATGAATCATTAAATAGAAAATTTTATGAGAATTAAAACAATGTTATTTTTAAGATTAATATGCAGTCAGAAAGTTTTATAATTATTATTTATTGTAAATTTATCAGAAAAACTCATTATTTTTTGCATTTTTATCGTAATAGAACACNATTATCAGAAAAACTCATTACTTTTTTGCATTTTTATCGTAATAGAATACTTAAATAGAAATCATAGTAATCATTTCTAAGTAATTTTTGGTATTTAAAAAGATTCTACAATTGAAATATTAAGAACTTAATTAATTTTAATGATTTACTTTAACTAAAAAAAAAAAAGTTAATATTTTGAATCCCTCTTGTGGGCAGGTAAAGGGTTAGATTTATAAAAAAAACCAAATGATAGATAAAGACATGCATCTAAATAAAAAAAAATATACTGATTTGGTCATTTTTGATAAAGTTATAACAATTAACAAAGTTATAAGTTTTATACACTGGACTACAAGGAACTTCCATCAGAAACAAAAATATACTATTCTAAATCAACTTTTCGCGATGTTTTAAAATGTGCAATTAGACTTTTTCTATAACTTCTAAGTTTTAATATTATTAAAAAATAGTTTTTACATATAAAAAAAAATAATTAAGAACAAAAAAAATTGTTTTAAATTAATACTGATTTGATATAATATTTAATATTAATTTGATTATTAATAAGTTAAAAATAAGGAAAATGACATATTTAACCTATTTTGTTAATCGTTTAAAGTTGATTGTTGTAAATGTTTATAATAAAAAAAAAAAATTTATTTTACCATAACTTTTAGCTCAATTGGTAAGTTTGACATTGACATAATTAAATAGAAAATTTTATGACAATTAAAAAAATTGTATCGTTAAGATCAATATGCAGTCAGAAAGTTTTATAATTACTATTTATTGTAAATTTATCAGAAAAGCTCAATATTTTTTTGCATTTTTATGGTAATAGATAACTTAAATAGAAGTAATAGTAATAATTTCCTAGGAACTTTTGTTGTTTGTTGAAAAGATTCTATAATTGAAATATTGAGAACTTAATTAATTTTAATGATTTACTTTAACTAAATGTACCAATCAAAACAAAGTTGTTAAAAAGATTTACTCAATTGAGCGTATTATAAAATTTGATTATATTTAAAAAGATCAATTGTTAATTCAGGAGAAAAAACAATCATTTTTTTTAGAAATGATTTATATAGCAACATGTTACAAAAAAATTTGTAATATTATAGTCTAGTAGTAGCACACACAAATAGAGTAAAAAAATTATTAAATTACAAAGTAAAATGATTAAATTTTGTAGTTGAAACCTATCATATCAAACTTAATTCGTCAATAAATACTTTGAAAACATTAGAAATGAATGATTTTAATTGTCTTTATAGAGAACATGGAATAACTAACTGTTTAATTGATAAATTGAAAATTTTTTTCAATTTTTGAGGGTAATATCTTCAACTAGATACGAATTGTAGTCATTTGACGTATAGCAAAATATAACTTCTTTATTATTTTTATAAATTTTCCGTTTAAATTACAATATTAAATTATTAAATAACAATTTCATACTAAATTTAATAATTATAATTAGTATATATTCATATATTATATTTTAAAATCAAAGAACTACTAATCATGATATAATTAAAGAAATAAGAGTTGATGTTGCTTTTGGAATAATCCACCAATTGCCTAATTAAAACAAAAAAAAAGAAAGTTTGTTNTTCCTACTTTAAAAAAAAAAAAATTTGGTTGCGAATTTTTTCTGTTATTTGCCAAAATTACTCTTTCGTTGACTAGAATAAATCAATAAATAGAAAATTTGATGAGAATTAAAACAATGTTATATTTAAGATTAATATGCATTCAGAAAGTTTTATAATTACTATTTATTGTAAATTTATCAGAAAAACTCATTATTTTTTGCATTTTTATCGTAATAGAACACTTAAATAGAAATCATAGTAATCATTTCTAAGTAATTTTTGATATTTAAAAAGATTCTACTATTGAAATATCCAGAACTGAATTAATTTTAATGATTTACTTTANAATCTACAATTGAAATATCCAGAACTGAATTAATTTTAATGATTTACTTTAACTAAAAAAAAAAAAGTTATTATTTTGAATCCCTCTTGTGGGCAGGTAAAGGGTTAGATTTATAAAAAAAACCAAATGATAGANGATAAAGGGTTAGATTTATAAAAAATAAAAACCAAATGATTGATAAAGACATGCATCTATATGAAAAAAAAAATTATACTGATTTGGTCATTTTTGATAAATTTTAACAGTTAACAAAGTTATAAGTTTTATACACTGTACTACAAGAAACTTTCATCACAAACAAAAATATAATATTCTAAATCAACATTTCGCGATGTTTTCAAATGTGCAATTAGACTATTTCTATCACTTTTAAGTTTTAATATTATTAAAAAATAGTATTTACATATAAAAAAAAATAATTAAGAACAAAAAAAATTGTTTTAAATTAATACTGATTTGAATTATTAATATGTTAAAAATAAGGAAGATGACATATTTAACCTATTTTCTTAATCGTTTAAAGTTGAATGTTTATAATAAAAAAAATAATTTATTTTTCCATAACTTTTAGCTCAATTGGCAAGTTTGACATTGACATCATTAAATAGAAAATTTTATGACAATTAAAAAAATTGTATCGTTAAGATCAATATGCAGTCAGAAAGTTTTATAATTACTATTTATTGTAAATTTATTAGAAAAGCTCAATATTTTTTTTCATTTTTATGGTAATAGATAACTTAAATAGAAGTAGTAGTAATAATTTCCTAGTAACTTTTGTTGTTTGAAAAAATTCTACAATTGAAATATTGAGAACTTAATTAATTTTAATGATTTATTTTAACTTAATGAACCAATCAAAACAAAGTTGTTAAAAAGATTTACTCAATTGAGCGTCTTATAAAATTTGATTATATTTGTAAAAATCAATTGTTAATTCAAGAGAAAGAACAATTATTTTTTTTAGAAATGATTTATATAGCAACATGTTACAAAAAAATTTGTAATATTATAGTCTAGTAGTAGCACACACAAATACAGTTAACAAAGTTATAAGTTTATACACTGGACTACAAGGAACTTTCATCAGAAATAAAAATATACCATTCTAAATCAACTTTTCGCGATGTTTTCAAATGTGCAATAAGACTTTTTCTATCACTTCTAAGTTTTAATATTATTAAAAAATAGTATTTACATATAAAAAAAAATAATTAAGAACAAAAAAAACCCAGTACAGTAGGATTACGGCACAGTTGGGACGTGGCATAGTTGGGTCCATTATAGATTTAATCTGACAGTGATTAAAATCACTATCATAAAAAACACAAAAATAGCATTCGGTATTTTTGTATTCATTTTCACCATGAAGACAAAATAAAGTCCGAAATTTTTTTTTTCCATAATAAAGTATATTACATTAGCTTTAATTTAAGATATATACAAAAGTGTCAGACTATCCGGAACACTTTCAAATGTTAATTTGAAAAAGTTCATTTTTTGTGAAAAAGTTGTCTTTTTAAACCCCCTTCTGTGGGCAGAAAGTTATGGCAGTTTTAAGTAAAAAACCAACCCAGCACAGGAGGGTCGCGGCACAGTGGTGACGTGGTATAGATGGATCAAGTATAATGATATCTGACAGTGATTAAAATCACTATCAAAAAAAAACGCTTCGATGCAAATCTTTAGATACTGTTTAATTTTAAAATATTGCTGGATTATTCCAGAAGCTACATGATCTGCTAGTTCATTATTAATATCCTAATTAAGATAAAGTATGTCGAATAAAAAAGGGATTATTAAAAAATATTATTTCTCATAAAAAAATAATGTTGATTTATACACTTTTCAATATGTCATAGCATTATAAAGTTAAAAATGTAAAAAATAAAATCGAGAATTTTCACACAATAATAGCATTCGGTAGCCATTTTCACCGTGAAGATAAAATAAAGTCCGAAATTTTTTTTTCGCATAATAAAGTAAATTACATTAGCTTTAATTTAAGATATATATAAAAGTGTCAGACCTTCCGGAACACTTTCAAAAGTTAAGTTGAAAAAGTTCTTTTTTCTATATGAATTTTTTAGATTTAAACCCCCCTCGTATATAGGAAAATGGTGCGATTTAAAAAAACAGTATGTCGAATGAAAGATGTATATAAATACTACTTCTAATGAAAAAATTGTATTGATCCATACATTTTTCAAAAAGTTATAGCATAATAAAGTTAAAAATGGAAAATACAAAATCGAAAATTTTCACACAAAAATAGCATTCGGTAGCCATTTTCACCATGAAGATAAGATAAAGTCCGAAATTTTTTTTTTTCATGATAAAGCATATTACATTAGCGACAATTTAAGATATATATAAAAGTGTCAGACCTTCCGGAACATTTTCAAAAGTTATGTTGAAAAAGTTAATTTTTTTTGAAAAATTTTTATGTTTTGAATCCCCCCTGTATTTAGGGAAATGGTCCGATTTAAAAAAACAGTATGTCGAATGAAAGATCTATATAAATACTACTTCTCATAAAAAAATTGTAATGATTCATACATTTTTCAAAAAGTTATAGCATAATAAAGTTAAAAATGGAAAATACAAAATCGAAAATTTTCACACAAAAATAGCATTCGGTAGCCATTTTCACCATGAAGATAAGATAAAGTCCGAAATTTTTTTTTTTCATGATAAAGCATATTACATTAGCTTTAATTTAAGATATATATAAAAGTGTCAGACCTTCCGGAACATTTTCAAAAGTTAAGTTGAAAAAGTTAATTTTTTTTGAAAAAGTTGTCATTTTAAATCCCCCCTTGTGGGCAGGTTAAGGGTTAAATTTATGAAACAAATATACTAAACAAAAGGTAATGATATTACACATCTATATAAAAAAGAATTATATTGAAGTGTTCATTTTTGAAAAAGTTACGGCAGTTTTTAGTAAAAAAAATTGAAAAAATTATAAAAATTAGTGATTTTTAAATTTGTAATTTTTTTGGAGGTTTCCCCCATTTACGAGGAACGAGGGAAAGTTTTCAATTTTTGAGGGTAATGTCTTCGACTAGATACGATTTGTGATCATTTGACGTATCGTTGAAAGAAATTGATTCGGTGAGAGCTGAGAAAAAGTGGTAAGAGACAAAAAAAAAAAAAAACACATCATAGAAAATTAATACCTTCTCAGCTTCGCATCGAAGCTAAAATTTAGTTGATAGCTCCATAACTTACATAGCTTGTCAGTTAAAAATAATAAATGATAACAAAAATAAATTTTTAATGTTTTTTTGATGATGTAATTATTTGTTGAATAATTATGTGAATTATGATAAACGAATTACATTCTATATGTATGTATATACCCGTTTATTTTTAGTGTGATCATTTCAAAGAACTCGAGAACTCGAACTCAAAGAAGTCGAATTTCTATAAATAATTATGGCTTAATAGAATTAAATAATCTATTTATTAGATACTTTGTTTTATTTTTTAGTATTATAAAAATAATAAATGTGTAATGAATAAAAAAGAATAATATTTTTCTCATTTGTTACGAGAGTAACAAATAGAATAAAATAAAATAGTATTGCTTAATAATTAATTAGTTTATTAAAAATAAAAGTAATAGTAATCGCACAATAGTTGTCAAATGACTAACGATGCTCTGAATTACAACAGTCGCAGTCGGCCCACTTTCCGGTTTTGCAACACCGAAAAATACCTTATAAACACATTCTTATAGGACGACCTCGATTACAATTCAATTTATGATTATCTGTTATTATAATTGTAGAACAATAGTAAAACTAAGTTAAGTATTCATAACACATTTTTAAATTATTTATAATAGCAAACACACAAATAAAATTAATTGTAAGTATTATTCAAACCTATAAATTTTTCAGCTTAATAGTAACACAAATACATTATACCATAGTCTACTTTATCTAATACCATTTATTTCAATAAAATGTTATAATATTCTTAATATAGTAATTACTTTAAGAGAAATCTAGTGGTTTGCGTTAAAAGAATTCCCCAATATGTACAAAGTTTTTGAGATCTTATAACTCGTATACTTATATGTTTTATAATAATAATTATTATCATCACTTTGTTAAAACCATATTTTATANTAATTATTATCATCACTTTGTTAAAACCATATTTTATATTATTTGTTTTAATAATAAAATAAATAAAAATAAATTTTGTTTTTAAG
>NW_026099575.1:35822719-35831414 GCF_025091365.1 Daktulosphaira vitifoliae
ATCAGTATTGATCCCTTCCAAAAAGACTGGCCGTTATCGATTTGAAATTGCCGTTAGATCGGTGTTGACTCTTCTCTATTTCCTTCTTCTGTCATTGACCGTGCTAGAGTGCACACATTTATTGTTTTATTGACACTTTTTTTACAATGATGGAGTAGAACCGCCAACGGCGAACGGCCAGGTCTTTTCGACGAAGCATCCAANCGGCGAACGGCCAGGTCTTTTCGACGAAGCATCCAAACCATCGGATGGGTTTCTTCGGAGACCGGGTATCGTTTTCTTTTTTATATTATATTTATGTAATGAGCTATATTTTATTAATTATTTTATTTCATTTTTATTTTATCGTAAATTAACTTAATTTTATTTATGTGTGGAGAGCACGTGTTTCCCTTTTCTTCTAGCCAACGCTAAAGGAGCGAGTGTCCAGACCGCTCTTGGTGTTCTTCATTAATTACCGATTAACATTAACGGATGTGTTCCAATACCGTCCGTGATGTTTGTAATATTATTTGTTTGTTTTGTTTAAATATTTTATTTTATTTGTATTGCCTTTATTTGTAGACATGGTTTTTGATGCATTCGCATTTTTGTCCATGTTTAATTTAATTTTCTTTTTTTTTTACAATTAAATTAAATTTCCTTATTAATTTCAACTATAATATTTATTTTATTGCGCGAGTAACTTAATTACTCGCTTGTATTTCATTCCTATTCCTTAATCTAGACACGGGCTACGGTATGTTATACATATCAACCACATACAACTTTGATTGTCATAATTGTATTCTATAAACCACGAGGCATTATAGTAATTTATACATATAACGACATATTAATTTAGATTATACTTTTAATTAACTTAAAATTAAATTCCACCTATGGTCCGGTAATCATATCTGATAGGTATGACACCTCACCTAGGTGGTGGCGACTATTGCTACTATAGCTAGTCGTTATGCAAGTGGCAAACCATGTTGTTGTTACAAGCCAATATATAAAAAGTCCACTTGCATATTAACTCAAAAATTTAATACTTTATGTGTTTATATGAAATAAATAAATAAAGTTATACTAAAAATTCAAATGCCATTTACTATTAAAATAAAAACTCAAACATTTTAATAAATTCAAAATATGTGTTCCCTTTAAAAAAAACAAAATTAACACTCTTACCAAGCATAAGGGATGAACTTAAAAAGTAATACATAGTTAATAATTCAAGAATAATGTGTAACTTAAGATAACCAAAAAAAAAAAAATGTTTTAATTATTATTACTCTGTAAGTAATTGAGTGGGTTATGATAAAAAACTATACTCTGTATAGAGTAAGATTTCGACTAAGGAGAACACGAGGTAAGTGAATTCAGTGACATTAGGCGATGACATGATAGGAGATGTGGAAAGTTTTAAGTATTTAGGATCAGTTGTACAAAAGAGTGATGCTATTGACGAGGATATTAAACACAGGATTAAGTATGGGTGGTTGAAGTGGAGAAAAGCGTCTGGTGTCTTATGCGATAAAAAAATTCCAATAAGGCTGAAAGGTAAATTCTACAAGACTGTAGTGAGACCAGCTATGATGTATGGTTCAGAGTGTTGGGCGGTTTATAAGAAAGTAGAGCACAGAATAAGTGTACCTGAGATGAATTTGCTTAGATGGATGAGTGGAGTGACTAGAGAAGTTAGGATAAGGTACGAACATATAATGTTCGTATAGTATAGGTGTAGCGTCAATCATGGAAAATAACAGAGAAAATAGACTTGGATAGTTTGGNATGGAAAATAACAGAGAAAATAGACTTGGATAGTTTGCTCTTGTTATGAATCGGAAGCTGTAAGAATAGTTACAGAAATGGATGTTGAAGAAAGAAGAGTTAGAGGAAGACCAAACAAGAGATGGATGGATGTTATTAAATGCGATATGAGGACAGCTGATGTGAGCGTAGATGATGTGGGAGATTGTGTCAAGTGGAAATTTAGGATAAGAGTAGCCTATCCCAAGTAGTTGGGATTTAGGCGAAGAAAAAACGAAAAAAATATATAAAATTAGTTTTTATATTAAGTTACACTGTGAAATCATATAACTAAAACATTTTTTAGTGATTAAAAAAAATGTTTACGTCATTTATAAATCTGAAATTATTATTTCGTATGTCAAAATAATTCAAGGCTTCAGTTTTACTATTGTATTTAAATAATTGTTAAAGCATACTTAATATTTTACATTTCCTTAAAAATAATAACTTTCATAGAGAAAAATGAGTTTAAAGCCATTATTTTTTTTTTTTATTATGAAAAGGCTTTGACAACTATGGACATTAGCCTACAGTTTTTTTTTTTCATGATTATTATTTGTACATTAATTAAAGTTATAAGTTGACAATCAATTGATTTAAACTATATACACATATTTATAATTAAATTTTATACAATAATGTTATGAATTTACATTAAATTTACAAGTCTTGTGGTTTCATAGAATCTGTAAATGGCATACGTGTTTGCTTCGCCCAGAGCTTCCTCCATGTTGCTGGGGTGGCCTAGTATACTCCGTTCATCATTGTATGTGGGACAGTGGAGTGTTAAGTGTTCAATGGTCAATGGTACTTCACATGTAGAGCAATACGGTTGTTCCTCTTTGTTGAAAATGTGTGAGTGTGTGAGTCTTGTATGCCCTATTCTGACTTTGGTGATAAGGGTATCTACTACGCGAGCTGGGTTGATAGGCGAACGCCATTTATGGACAGTTTTTTTAATGTTTTTTAATTTGTTATTGGTAGTACCATCCCATTGGGTTTGCCACTGTTGAACGGAAATTCGGTTGATTATTTTTAAAATATCTTTATATGGCAGTGACATTATTTTTGATGAGAAAGTAGAAGATATGGCTTGGTTAGCCAATATGTCAACTTTTTCATTACCATTGATTCTAATATGTGATGGGACCCACATAAATTCAAAAATTTTATCAAAGCCATTATTCTTTTTACTAATTTTATTAATAAACCAATAATGATATAACAATATTAACTCAATTTTTAACTTATCTAGGCCAAAACAATGTATATACTGAGATAACTATTAAAAAAATTTTATTTATCTTTGATTCAGTGTTTTTTTTTATGTAAATTAATATTATACCTATGATTGTTAACTCTCGTACTCATACAAGATACATTATTTAATCACAGATAGTAACCAAATCATTTAGTACTAACCTACAGTAAAACTTATTTTTGAGTTATTATGACTATCAATTACATTAAATATCAGTTGAGCTTTCATTTTTAATAAAATAATAATAGTATTCACGGCTGCCTTTCCCTGGCAGTCGTGTAATGATGTGTCATTACAAAAGCTAGCATCTATTCATTATTCAATCTTAATACGTGTATTCACAATATTGGACACTCACTTGCCATATTTAATAAAATTCTTTTTAGTTCAGTTACTTTACTGCGTTAATGTTAATAAACATATTCATGCTAATGAGTAAATATTATTGTAGAGTACCCATAAAATTTTTTTGTAAATCAGATGATCGTGTACAAAAGTGAATGTAGAAAAATCCTTGACGATAAAAGATTTGTTTGTCACTTATGTCCATCTACTATTTAGATAAAGACGGACTTATTCAAAAGTCATGTTCAATAGATACACCGTAAATATTACCATTCNAGTCATGTTCAATAGATACACCGTAAACATTACCATTCATAGTATTATTTAAGAAATTATAATATTAAAAGATAAAATATATTAGTAGAGTGTTCATAAAAGTAAATTAACTGGTAAAATATGATGTGGACTATAATATTGCTATAGGAAAACATGCTGACTCGAGGACTGTAGTTACATGTGGTCTGTACAGAAAATATTTTATTAATACATCACATGGACTCTATCTTAATATCAAAGTCACTACGGATATTAAAATATTTAATTATCAAACAATTAATGCATATTTTACTTGAAATAAAAATATTAAAATAACTATAATATAACACCTTACAAATTTTTAAAAATAACGCAACGTGTCAACAAATTATTTATTTAATCAATTTTATATTTAAATTTATGGCATAACGCTAACATTAAAAATTGATGTTAAAAATAAATATTGACTTCATAAAATTATTTTTTTATAATAAGTAAAAGGTGATTTTTAATCATTTTTTTAAAGGAATTTTTATCATCTTATATATAAAAATTAAATTTTAATAAATACAAAATTACAGTTGCAATAAAATAAATTATTTATGATAAAGTTATACAAATAAAAAAAAAAATGTGTAAAAGAGTTTTTATTATTTTTATAATTTTAATTCAATTGACACTAATACAAAATTCGATTTACTTAAAAAATTTCCCGATAAGAAAAGAATATTTTAAATATTTGACTCAAGTAGTAAGTTACATTTGTCATCAAACAGGATGGCACTCAATAAATAACGATTTATTGATTCAGGACTCAGGCAATGTTATAAGCGTAGAAGAGTTAATGGCGTTAAAAATTGATGAGAAAAATTTTTTGCGTATTTTTAGTTACATTGTGAGTGTGTTTAACTTTAAATATATAGAAATACTGCAGACTTTCGTTGAACACATTAATATAATAGTAGAAGAATGTATAAAGTATTTAACAGCCAAATTCTTTTACAATTTTATTAATTGCACATCATTACTTGAAATTGGAATGACGAAATCTACTGCGATGTTCAATAGCATATACCAAGTAATGTGGTTTCTGAGTTATTTAGATGTTAAACGTATTTTTGTAAAAATTCCAGGTAACCCATATACTGTAGTTGATGAAGTTTATTTGGTTAAGCAATTTATAGATTCCATTCAGATAAAAGATCAGACTTGTCTTGCAAGCAACCAAGATGAAAATAATCAATCCAAAATCAACGAAGCGCTACTAGTAATTTCTAAAACAAAAGAACTTATTAATAATGTGACTGAAAGAGCAATTTCTGTTTTAAATGATATTAGTACAGTATTTATTATACCTCAGCGACCTGATTTAAAGTATAAATACAAAGAGGAATATTTATCCCAAAATTGTATTGAAAATGATTTCTTTTGTTTCGTATTAAAAGATTTAAATTTATTTTATACAAACACAAAGGAAAATTATTACGATAATTTCAACTTCGACATATTACTGAACCCTAATGCACATAAGTAAGAGAAATTTATCATTTACTATCATAAAAATTTGAAATGAAATTAATTGGCAGTAGCATAACTAAGGGGAATATTAGGGTACGTTAACCTCCTCTCATAAATAATATCAACTCTTAATTTTACTTAGGTTAAATTTTTTTTTTTAATTAAAATTTTTCTTTTAAATAAATTTAACTCTCCCGTGTTATTACATGTAACATATTATGTATTATTATGAATATTAATAATTTTAATATATACAGTATGATTTAGCATACTGCTTTTTCATCATCGTTAAACAATTATTTCTTTTATATTATTTTTAATTTTTCAAAATTTCAAAGTAGCTTATTTTTAAGCACTTTTCAATCTAAAATAATTGATAGATAGATAAAATCTTTAGAATAAGGAATTATTAAGTTACGATAATCTTATTACATAGAATGTATAAGAAACTTGGACAGTGTATACATTGCTGTAAGGTTGACAACCCATCCAATTATTAAAGATAAGTACCAAATGTATGCATTCTTTTCAAAAAGTAAAAATAAATAGTCATACGACAATTATTTAAGTATTATTGTATAATTAAAAAAAATTACACTCTCTTTGACCTTATATCTCTATGTATTTAAATGTCAGTAACTTAATCAAGTCTTATGGAAAATTAACTAATTAAATTAAAACTTGAAAAATAATAATGTTCATACTTTTTATGTTTTAAATAACACGTCATTAAACACTATACATTTTTTTACCTCTTCTAAATTATAAAAAGTTCATAAAACATAAAGCAAAAATCTGGTTATAACTAGTCAAATATTTATTTAGTATACTCTCTTCAATTATACTAAAATAATTATAGCTAACCATTTAACAGTCTGAAGTTATCCCTAAAAACTACTTTTAGATATATTATTTAATATAATTTGATATTTATCATAGATTACAAAGTACAAAAAAAACATTTTTCATACATTTTTACGGAAAAATCATTATTTAACAAAAAATTGGAGGTAGATTTCTTGATAAATCTCTCTGAATTTAAAATCAGAATATACATTTATAAGATGTCATTAATAAATTTCTATTTATTTTTTAATTTAGTATGCAACATCTGATACATCCACAAGAATATTCTTTAACACGATTTACTGAAATAACAACTTTAAAAATACTTGTTGAAAATGGAGAATGGAAAACTGTCGATCACATATCAATTATTCATCATGGTCAAGTTATAAGTGCAAATCGCATAGTAAGAGATCCAGTTAGTGTACATGGTTTTAATCTCAAAAAACAATACATAATACAATTATTGAATTGTAAATTCTTTGAAATGTTTTCGAATTATTTTTCGTATTTAAATCCAATTGTACAGTTTTGTCATAATGAAAATATAAAATTGACTGAATTTTCTCATTCAGATATATTAACATACATGAACTGTATAAAAACCTTATTTGAAACAAGTAAAAGCACAGAATATTTTTTCAATAAAATATTTTTGGTAGTCACAAATTTAAAAGATGCATCAATTTGGGAAGTTAATAGTGCTTATATTTCTTTATCATTCATAGAAAAGTTATTAAATCTTATTATAAAAACGTTTAATGATAATTATTTGTATGAAGAATTATTTAATAAGAGATTACAAATATTTCACTTGACTAGTGTAGATCTTTATCTAAAAAATATGTTAAAACAAAGATCAATTTTAAATAGGCAATTATATTATAAAATGAGAGGTCAAAAACGCTGTCAATTTATTGAGAAATCTAGTCCATTTATTGGTAATCCAGAAAAATCTGTCGAGGAAAATGATCATTTAAAGAAAATTGATACAATAGCCGATTATCAAAATGCGTGTATGGAATTATCCACATTTTGTAAAAACTTCATTGACATTGATTTTAAAGATATGGGATGGGACAAATTCTTTTGAAAACGAATTAATCTATTTATTAATTTCTTAAAATGCAGTAGTTATTGTCATTTATATTAAAAAAATGCAATTGTATTATTTTAAAAATCTAATTGTTTTGTATGGTTTATACAGTTAACAGGATTATATACTAATTCTTTGATATTTTATGTATTAAATGTTAAATTTGACCTACAATAAAATTTCAATATATTTAATGAATACATTGTATTTATATTTTTATTTTATATATAAATACTCGTTTTTTACTAATTAGTAGTAATATTTAAAAGGAGGTGATGGAAAAAATGTAATGTACATTATGATGAAAAAAAAAATATCTGACTTTATTTTGTCTTCACGGTGAAAATGGTTACCAAATGCTATATTTGTGTAAAAATTCTCGATTTTATTTTTTATATTTTTAACTTTATAATGCTATAACTTATTGAAAAGTTTGTGGATCAACAAAATTTTTTATGAGAAATAATATTTTTTAATAATCCCTTTTTCATTCGACATACTTTATCTTAATCAGGATATTAATAAGAAACTAGCAGATCCTGTAGCTTTTAGAATAATCCACTATTTTTTTTTAATTAAAAACTATCTAATGATTTGAGTTGAAGCGTTTTTTTGATTGTGATTTCAATTCATGTCAGAGATCATTATACTTTGTTACGCCGCTATTTAGGGGTTTAGCCTAAATGCCCGTCTACAGTATTCTAAGGAACCAACGGGGGATAGCTGGCTAGGCTATATCTACTGATAGGGTAGAAGATAGTGAGAAATGAAGTAAACACCGGTTGCAGTTCTACTTGGCGTCGAGCCGTTTAATCAAGAAATGAATGAGAGTTGTAACACAGAAATAATATGTGAACAATAATAATAATAATAGTATCACTTTGAATAATCGTTGACAAAGAAAATAAAAGTCACTCAAAATCGCGGTGGTGTTTTCGGTTGATCCGATGGACGGCGTATCTCGGTGTGTAAGGTGTCTCGAAGAAGACTGACTGGACGTATTATTGCGGCGGGGTATTCGACGCTAGGCATTTGTTGGACTTTACACCACGACGATAACGCGTGTGTGTAACGGTCCGGTTTACAGTGAAGCGGTGGCTGAGAAGGAGCTGATACGACCGCGGGGTGTCAACGTGTGACAATGCCGTGGCCGTGTCACTACCTTAGGTACTGAAGTTTCCTATTTAATTTATATTCCCTTAAAGGAACTACCAAGGGTCGCACTACAATATATATATATATAACACTTTAGGTTAACAACGATATAAATAAATATTTATTAAGCAATTGAAATATTAAATAGATAATACAACCTGCTGGACACCTAGAGATGATTAATCCAACAGGGAGCTGACGGCGACACACACACACGCACTATATACGTGATAGAAAAGTTAAGTTAATTATCAGGCAAAAGTAGTGATCGCGAAGATGGTAAAATGTCAACTGTCGATAGGGATGTCTTATTATGGCACATTGGCCGTGAATGACAAAAAGTGTTTATGTGTGCAGTCCGCCCTCCTGTTAGTATTGTTGTATGTCACTGTGTTAATTATATATATATATATATATAT
>NW_026099575.1:35834134-35839996 GCF_025091365.1 Daktulosphaira vitifoliae
CAAAATTGAAAAAAAATTCCCTCGTTCCCCGTAAATGGGGAAACCTCCAAAAAAATTACAAATTTAAAAATCGCTAATTTTCGAAATTTTTTTTTCTTTTATTTACTTTTTACTTTTTTTTTTAAATTGCTATAACTTTTTTATATAGATGCATGATATTATTTCCTTTCTTTTGGTATATTTTTTTTTTATATGTGACCCTTTACTTACCTACAGGGGGGGATTAAAAATGACAACTTTTTCACAAAAAATTAATTTTTTCAACTTAACTTTTGAAAATGTTCCGGAAGGTCTGACACTTTTATATATATCTTAAATTAAAGTTAATGTAATATACTTTAATTTGAAAAAAAAAAATTTGACCTCTGGACTTGTCTTCACGGCGAAAATGGCTACCGAATGCTATTTTCGTGTGAAAATTCTCGATTTTATTATTTATATTATATTTAACTTTATAATGCTATAACTTATTGAAAAGTTTATGGATCCACACAATTTTTTTATGATAAACAATATTTTTTAATAAACCCTTTTTCATTCGACATACTTTATCTTAATCGAGATATTAATAAGGAACCAGCAGATCAAGTAGCTTTTGGAATAAAACACCAATTTTTTTAAAATTAAACACTATCTAAAGATTTGCATCGAAGCGTTTATTTTTGATAGTGATTTTAATCACTGTCAGATATCATTTACTTGATCCAACTATGCCACGTCACCACTGTGCCGCGACCCCCCTGTGCTGGGTTTTTTTTACTTAAAACTGCAGAAACTTTTTCAAAAATGAATATATCAATATTATTTTTTTTTCATAGATGCTTGATATCTTTACCTATCATTTGGTATATTTTTTTATAAATTTAACCTTAGACCTGCCCACAGGGGGGGATTTAAAATGACAATTTTTTCACAAAAAATTAACTTTTTCAACTTAAATTTTAAAAATGTTCCGGAAATACTGATACTTTTATATATATCTTAAATTAAAGCTTATGTAATGTACTTTATTATGCAAAAAAAAAAAAAAATTTCGGACTTTATTTTATCTTCCCAGTGAAAATGGTGACCAAATGTTATTTTCGTGTGAAAATTCTCGATTTTATTTTTTATATTTTTAACTTTATAATGCTATAACTTATTGAAAAGTGTATGGATCATTACAATTTTTTATGAGAAATAATGTTTTTTAATAATTCCTTTTTCATTCGACATACTTTATCTTAATCAAGATATTAATAAGGAACTAGCAGATCATGTAGCTTTTGGAATAATCCACCAATTTTTTAAAATTAAACACTATCTATAGATTTGCATCGAAACGTTTCTTATGATAGTGATTTTAATCACTGTCAGATATCATTATACTTGATCCAACTATGCCACGTCACCACTGAGCCGCGACCCCCCTGTGCTGGGTTTTTTTAAAAAATTTTTTCTGTCTGTCACTACTTTTTCTCAGCTCTCATTTTTTCTTAACAGCTTAAAAGTTGAAAAATTAAATCAGCTTATGTTCACATCATTATTTTATTAACTTCGATGCGAAGCTGAGAAGGTATTGGTTTTACTATGATGTGATTTTTTTGTGTCTGTTACCACTTTTTCTCAGCTCTCACCAAACCGATTTCTTTCAATAATACGTTAAAAGATTACAAATCGTATCTAGTTGAAGACATTAACATTAAAATACACTGACTTTCATGAATATTATATAATTTAATTGACATAGAATAAATTTCATAAGGCATAAGAAATTAAACTTATTAAAAATGTTTTGCTCTTTTAAGTTGAAAAAATAACTTTTAATTTTGACTTGGCTTAATTAGCTAATTTTATCATGTGACGAAAGCAACGAACAGTTGCCGAATCGGTAACACTTGTGTTTTCACGCTAAGAGTACGAGGTGCAAATACTTCCGTGACCATTAATATTTTGCATTTTTTTCAAATTAGAATAAAGTTTTCAAATCATTTGATATTTATCTCATTTAGATTCTATAACTTCAATATATACAAAGGATCCTATCACTATAGTCTACCCTCGTGAGAAGAAATTTATATTCATGTTAATATTATTTTACTATGTAGTTTTTTTTGTGGCTACGATTTATTTTGCCAACCCTCACTTGACCTACTTTTTTTAACTATACGTCAAATAATTACAATTCGTATTTAATTGAAGATATTACCCTTAAAATTGAAAAAATATTACTTATTCAAAAAAAAGTAGCTTAACCCCCTTTTTCCATACAAACAATTAAAATCATTAATTTCTAATATTGTTAAAGTATTTATTGTCGAATTAGATTGATATGATAAAAATATTCAACTACAAAAGTAAATAATTTTACTTTGTAATTTATTAATTTTTTAACTCTATTTGTGTGAGCTACTACCGTCTATAGTATTCCGAATTTTATTGTAACATGTTGCTATATAAATCATAAATTAAAAAAAATATATATTTTTAGTTTCACCTAAATCTAACGATGGATTTTTACAATTATAATAAAATTGTATAATATGCTCAATTGAGAAAATCTTTTTAACAACTTTTTTTTTATTGGTTTTTTTAGATATATAATCATTAAAATTAATTGAATTCTGAATATTTCCATTGTAAAATATTTTTAAACACCAAAAGTTAATTAAAAATGATTACTATGATTTTTAATTAAGTGTGATCTATTACTATCATTTATTTTCTCTGCTCTAACTTGACCTACTTTTTTCAACGATACGTCAAATGACTACAATTCGTATCTAGTTGAAGATATTACCCTAAATATTGAAAAAAAATTCTAATTTATCAATTAAACAGTTACTGATCCCATGTTCTCCATACAGACAATTAAAATCATTCATTTCTAATGTTTTCAAAGTATTTATTGACGAATCAAGTTTGATATGATAGGTTTTAACTATAAAATTAAATCATTTTACTTTGTAATTTAATAAATTTTTTACTGTATTTGTGTGTACTACTACTAGATTATAATATTACAAATTTTTGATAACATGTTGCTATATAAATCATTTAAAGAAAAATGATTGTTAGTTTCTCCTAAATTAATAATGGATTTTTACAATTATAATCAAATTTTATTATACCCTCAATTGAGTAAATATTTTTAATAACTTTGTTTTGATTGGTTCATTTAGTTAAAGTAAATCATTAAAATTAATTCAATTCTGGATATTTCAATTGTAGAATCTTTTTAAACACCAAAAGTTACTAGGAAATGATTACTATTATTTCTATTTAAGCTATATATTACGATAAAAATGTAAAAAAAATCCAACTTTTCTGATAAATGTACTGTAAATAGTAATTATAAAATTTCCTGATTGCATATTAATCTTAACAATACCATTTTATCTATTTAATAATGTCGATTTCAAACTTGCGAGTTGAGCTGAAAGTTATGGTAATAAATTCATTTTTTTTTTATTAAAACTTTCACTTTAAAGGTAAAAAAAAGTAGGTTAAAAATGATTACTTTTAATATATTAAAAATCAAAATCAATAATAATTTGAAAACAATTAATTTTAAAAATTATATAATATATAATTAAAAGAATTACTAATCTTGATATAATTAAGGAAATAGAAGTTGATGTTGCTTTTGTAATTATCCATTAATTTTTTAGAATTAAAAACTATCTAAAGATTTGCATCGAAGCGTTTCTTATGATAGTGATTTTAATCACAGATATGCCGCGACCCCACTGTGCTGGGTTTTTTAATTTTGAAATTAAAAGTGATGAGTTTTATAAATAGAAAAATTTACCAATAACAACTTAATTGGCATAAATATTAATTTCGCTAGTATGGAGACTCAAATACAGAATATTGCATATACGAATAAAATATATAAAATATTGTTTTATCGATGTAAATTTATTATAAATGAATTCAACACATTGTTTAAGCAACTGTACTCTATGAAAAACTATGATACGTCAAAAGATCACAAATTTTTAGTTAAATATTAAAAAAAAATTTAAATAGTATTATTATCTATATATAATATACAATTCTTAAACTATATCAACCACTAGATTATCATTAAATTTTATTATTAAAAAGTGTTAGGTATATTTATATATGTATTTTATGATATCATATTTTAAAGAATAAGTTGTTATTTTCACATTTATCTTTTATATCGTAAAATATTAATGTTATACTTAAATTTCATGGGCCTCTCACTATGGGCCAGTATAGTTGCAGCCACCGACTAGCAACCATCACTCTGAAGATGGACTCTGCAATGAGTCCAAAACGTCAGAACTCAACTGCAAACATGCAAGCACTTCAAGTAACAAGACAATCCATGAAAGCTTTAACACATTCATAAGTGAATATATATATATTATATACTTATAAAAGTATTTATTTATTAAATGCCGAATGCATTTAAATATGCATTCTTTAAATTCATTTATAAAATGCGTTTCCAAATTATTTCAAGGCAACTTACAGTGCATCAATGATACTTGTTTACTATCTCATTAAGTACAGTGAGACCTTTTTTAGAGATAATTGAGTGATAAAAACAAAAATCACATCATTTAATACAATTCCCATGAAAAATGCAACAATAAAATACATTATATACATTTATATTAACAACAAAAAATTGAGTTTTAAATTCTACATAGCTATTTTATTGTTTCTTTTTTTTTTTTTTTTAATTTAAGTTTTGTTTTAAATTCTAGCCTGAAATATACAAAAAATTCAACACAAAACACTAAGTAATAAATAGCGTGAACATCAACAGTAATATACCACAATATTACTTATCTATACTATCGATAACTATCAATAAAACTCCGCACGGGCAATAAACTATACAGTAGCAACAAGATAACTACGACCGATACTACTTCTACTACTTATATCATGTGATTACATCATGTCACCTATTTTTGTCTGAGCGGGCCCATCAGGCTCAAATGATGGCAAGAAAACCCACCACGCCCTGCTTACCAAAATGTAAAAATATATTGAAATGAAACTTTACAATTTCCAGAGTGAATTATTTCACGACTTTATATTTAAACTTTAAGTTAATAACTTAATATAAATGACGGATCGGGGGTTTACTTACACAGTCGAATAATAGGCTAAAAAACAATCTATTCTAATTTTTACTAATGACACGATTCTTTTAATCATATACAAATCAAATAATTACATGTAATACGAACATTAAGTAATAAGAAAAAGGAGTAACATCACCCAGCCACTTGACACTTCTTCGGCCGCGTGATATCGCAATGCTTGAGATTTCCACAACAATACTTCTTGGCCGACGCCAACAATCCTGAATGTCACGATTAATTTTATAGTGATAAGACGCTCTAACTCGACGAACCACAGAAAAGGAAACACCACCAGTGTGTGGACGCTAAGGACACCAACTCCAAATATGGATTGAGCCTTTAGTAACCGTATGTTGGGGCTTCGCCTATACAGGCTGACACAAACCCAACAAAAAAACTATGCCAGCTCACTGGCCACGAGTCATCAGACCCAAACGGTTCGGTACGACTTCAATCGCGTACACCGACGTAGTGACCGCAAGCTGCCGGTAGTGCCGGACACGATTGTCGTCATTACATGGAGAGGGGTAATGCGATTTTTAGCTATGTGGAACTTGACCGGCTACACACATAACTTTTGAACATCCTTCCCCTTGGAAGACGACCACGTCTTACAATTGAAGCTGAGATAGTTGATCTATGAAAGGTACAGAGCACTACAGAGCTTGATGGTATGGGTGGACAACTCATAACAGATAATAACAACAATATAAAATATAAAAGAATCTGTATAACAAACACAATGAATACTGAT
>NW_026099575.1:35840096-35845612 GCF_025091365.1 Daktulosphaira vitifoliae
GAAGTACTTGTACATTAGCGTCTTGCTAATGTCAAGCACTGCTAAACCGACGTATATTGGTTTGATAAACTTGACCATCTTCTTTGTCCATTATGACGGCGCACAACCTTTCACCGTATTTGATACAGTCGTTGAAGGTTGGTTGGTTTACGAGCTTGCTTAGACGTTCGGGACTGGAGATTAGCTCAATACGGATGCGTTTCCGCATGTTCTCCATTGTTTTCCCTATAAAATGTAAAAAATTATCGAATAACCCACTTTAGCATTGAGCATGCACTTACCAAAGACGGCATTGTTCATTAGTTTGAAAAATGCAATTTCAAAAGCATTTGCCGCCTTTTTCCGCATTTCAGTGTTCAACTCAATGTATGGTTTCAACCAAGCACTTTGTTGAAACTCTAAAACGCGGTGCACCTGCAGTACAAATATTTATATTAGTATCATCGCTTATAGTTTATAGGTTNCTAACTCATAGCACACCCGTATAGGTTATTGCCTGTAAACATTAAACGTTATTAAACCACCGCTCAAATATTGCGCGTTTATATATGCACGTATAGATTACTTACAGTCTTGGTACACGATCCATGATTCTGGTTTTGACGGATCGTAATCTGGTGTCTTAGAATTGTTGGCCTTTGCATAGTGCTTGACGGCCTGCACTAGCCCACCACGAATGCCCTGTTCCACCATCAGTAGCATGTCGTAGTCGTTCAAGAGCTCCAGCTTCATCCTGGTGTATTTCAACATACAATCGAAGCTAAAACCAGGCGCGGTGTAATAGTGCGCCGGGTCCAAATTGTATGTTGAAATACAGATGTCGCGGAAGTTCTCAAACACATCAGCCAACAACAACACGTCGATCTTAAGATATAGGTCGCTGTACTCACCGAGGGTTGAGCAGTCGAAACGGTTCCACACCTCCGTGGCATGTCTATAGTCGTCGTCATCAATATTAGACTCACTCAACTGACTATAGAAAGCGTCCTGAGGTGGTAGTTCCGTTTCTTCCAATTTAGCCCAACTATCAGTGTACTCGTAGGGGTATACACCCTTACGCGTCACCAATGGCATTTCTTCCGGGCGGAACACCTTGGCCGTCTCCCGGAATTTAACAAAGTCAGGCGTCATTAGGTTACCGGCCAAGGTGGACAGGGAGGAGGCCATGAACCGGAAGGTATCGACGAACCGTATGGAGAAGTTATTGGTCACGTGTTTCGTGACCGAAATATACTTCTCCTCGGAATTCGGTATGACCGAAATCCTTTGGTCGTCGTACCCCAATTCAGTGACTATGAAATGCGCGTCGTAACCTGAAAGATTGTGCAAGAAGCACGGCACAAAGTTGACCGTCTTCACTTTCAGGTTACATGCATTGCACAACGTCTGTCTGAATCGCCCCGATAAATGGCAGTGGTCTGCGACTTTGGGGTTGGAATCCTTGAATGCCGTGCAGCACAAGTCGCATACCACTTTCTCCCCGTGCCTGCGCACATCTTCGACAGACATTCGGATGGGAACGTTGGTTTTGCGCAACAATTTAGAAATGTTACGCGTCACTTCAGTTACAGCCATCACAAATGCCTTGGCGACCTCTTCGCGATCCTCGGACCCACGGTATATCACCGGTGATTGTGGTATACCGTAGCGTTCGAGGAGCTCGGAGGGCACATCGTCCGATGTTTTCACCATGAACCCATAGCTCATGGGATGGTGGGTGTGCACAGTCCTGGTGTATGTACCCATACGATCGTCTGTTTTCTCCAGCAAGGCCTCAAAATCGGCGTAGATGACGAACGGTAACCGTTGCGTCTTTACCCACGCGTCAAATTCGACCTTACTGCCCTCCGCCGGCATAACGGGTAAAATAGGCTTGTTCTTGCCGCATATCAACTTGTGTTGCTCCAACGCTTGTTGACCCCGAAGAATGTGCTTTTTGGGCTGATCATCAAAGCTGGTGAAGCAACGTTTGCAAGTGTATATGCGGCATTTGTGATTAGTTTTTTGGCTGCGCACGAGCCTCGAAAAATCGGAAATGTACGCGTAATGTGACTTTTCAGAGTCACCGATGTACAACAGGTCAAAATGATTCTGTTGCTCTTGGTCGGCGACTCTTAGAGGATACACCAACCACTTCATCTTATCGTCGTCTCGTTCCAAGCCGTACACGTTGACAGACACGTTAGGGTTTCGTCGTTCAAATATTTTAATTTGGGACACAGGTGTGGGGAACGTCAACCCCGTGAAATCATACCTGTGTTCCTCGTTAAAATATTTTTCATTAACGCGATATTTATTACTCCCACCAACGTGTCTTGCCAAAATGGACCACTTGAAACAAGACTGATCGATATTCTGTGGGTTGATGATTGCTTTTCTTTGGTTAATCTCTGGCGGGACAGGAATATATGATGAGCCGGCGAGGGGCGTATACTTGTATACGCTGAGCATAAGACCGTCGATATGCGTTAGAGTGAATCCGCTACCCCTACCCGAGTACGCGTCTTCCTCGGCAAGCATAACCTCAAAATCTTCATCGACCGCACACCCGATATCTGTATCGGATAGCAATGCCCTAGCCCGTGTCTTGAAGGCACGGTCTTCGGACGGTGCTTCTGATCGAGGTATATGGTATGAGGCCTCCAATTTGAGATTATACTTGATCGGCCGGTTACCTACAATTTCAGCGAGTCTGGCCACCAGCTCAGGTTTAACGACGCGCAGAAAATCTCGATAGCTCGCGAAATTTTCCACGTTCTTCCGGTAAAACCAAACGGCCCCCCGCTCCAATGCGGAATCGATCTCGCTGAAATCACTGGTATCCGTCAATTGCATACGTAACCTTTTCGACCTAACCGCGCTGTTGTTGGCCCTACTACGCTTCGCCGTCTGATGTGACGAAACAGATGTCGTGGAAGTAGCTTTAATCAAAAATAAATTATTTATTTATTTATTGGAAAAAGATAAATAAAAATAGTAAGGATGATAAAATTAAAGAGAAATGTTAATAATTGTACATACCTGTTGAAGACGTTTGCTGGTTCATGATTTTTTATTTGCGCGTTAAAATAATAAATTTATAGTTTTCAAATAATCAACTATGCGTTAACGTTAATTGAACACGAATGTGACAAGATACAGAGCGTTTAACCGGTTATATAGTAAAATAACAAAATGCGTAGGCGTGAAAAAAGACAACGTTGCCATTTTTCTCATAAAATGCATACGGCAGTGAACATTAATATATTGTATCATCTTTGGAATTATGCTGACCTAAGCGTCTGGCATCCGATGATAAGATTCATACGACATTTTTATGCGGCGACCTCTTTGATGTTTGAAATATGCTGACCTAAGCGTCTGGTAGTCGATGATAACATTCTTAGAATTTATTATGCCATAACGACAGACGTTGTCATTGTTCTCATAAAATGCTGACGCCAATGAACGTTATAATATAGTAATACATTTGATCTCTGGAATATGCTGACGTAAGCGTCTGGTTACCAACGATAAAATACTATGTAAAAAATAAATGCATACAACAGTGATTATTACTGTACGGCGAAATCTTTGATATTTTAAATATGCTTACCTAAGCGTCTGGTTACCCATGATAAAATTCTTAGAAATTATAATGCCATAACGACAGACGTTGTCTTTGTTTTTATAAAATGTAGACGGTAATGTGTGTTATAATATGGCGGTACCTTTGATGTTTGAAATATGCTTACCTAAGTGTCTGGTAGGGAATGATAAAAATTCTTAGAAAAAGATAACTTTGATAAAACGCAGACAGCAATTATTTTTCGTAAAATGTTGACGGTAATGTGGGATTATAATATGGCGGTTGGTTTCAAGTTAAGTTTCATTACCCCGTCGCTCATTACGACATGTTGAGGAAATCCCCCTCCCCTGACTTAGGTTAGTTTTCATTGGGTTTCAAACATTGTGCGCACCTCACACCCAATTGTCTTAATAGAGTTTGTTACAAATCGTTCAAGGAATAGTCAAGTGTGGTGGCGGCGGTCGCTACTTGACGTACACTATTTCAATGTAATGTATACATTAAATGATAAACGCAGTGAAGACTCGGGGGTGCTGGTAGTGGGGGTGCTACTTTAAATGTAATACCTCTAGTTATAGGTATAAAAAAATTGTCAAATTAAATATAATAAAATAAAATGCGATACACATATTATTATTTTAAAGGCGCAGTAGAAAATAATAATAATAGCGATTATACTATTATAGCAACCTAAACATAGTAATTCTAAAAATATATTACCAATTATAGTAATTATATTAATTATATAATTAATAGTAATATACTAATATTAACGAGATGTTTTTCTAAGCATCTGATGGTAGGCAATGATAAAATACTATGTAAAAAATAAAAATGCAGACGCCTATGAACGTTATAATATGTTGAAAATATGCTTACCTAAGCGTCTGGTTACCCATGATAAATTTCTTAGAATTTATTATGCCATAACGACAGACGTTGTTATTGTTCTCATAAAATGCTGACGCCAATGAACGTTATAATATAGTAATACATTTGATCTCTGGAATATGCTGACGTAAGCGTCTGGTTACCAACGATAAAATACTATGTAAAAAATAAATGCATNGTGTCCGCGGATCCCCTTAGACTTTATGAGTTCGCTGCCTTCCATGTCAAATGCGTAGCACTTTGATCGAAGTGCAGCGATCTCAAAGAGAGTGAGGCCACTGGTCTCGTCTGAAAACAAGCCGGGCATCTTCTTTCTATCGGTGGAGTAGCAAGGGTGATCCTTGGGCAGGCTAGATGCGTCCACGTGCACCAGTAAATCGGGGCTACCAGCTAAATCCTGGTAAAAGTCGCCTACTTTGAGTAGGTATATGAAGGAGTCTGAGAAAAATTAACAATATATAAATATAAAAAATATTTCTACTGTACGGTTGTACTCACCAGTATCCATGTAAACCAATTCGATTGCACTGCCATAATGTGGTTTCAATACGTCGTAGAAGTACTTGTACATTAGCGTCTTGCTAATGTCAAGCACTGCTAAACCGACGTATATTGGTTTGATAAACTTGACCATCTTTGTGTCCATTATGACGGCGCACAACCTTTCACCGTATTTGATACAGTCGTTGAAGGTTGGTTGGTTTACGAGCTTGCTTAGACGTTCGGGACTGGAGATTAGCTCAATACGGATGCGTTTCCGCATGTTCTCCATTGTTTTCCCTATAAAATGTAAAAAATTATCGAATAACCCACTTTAGCATTGAGCATGCACTTACCAAAGACGGCATTATTCATTAGTTTGAAAAATGCAATTTCAAAAGCATTTGCCGCCTTTTTCCGCATTTCAGTGTTCAACTCAATGTATGGTTTCAACCAAGCACTTTGTTGAAACTCTAAAACGCGGTGCACCTGCAGTACAAATATTTATATTAGTATCATCGCTTATAGTTTATAGGTTAATTATACATACTTTATCGACTTGCAGTCCGTGTGCGAT
>NW_026099575.1:35848948-35893150 GCF_025091365.1 Daktulosphaira vitifoliae
ACATTGTGCGCACCTCACACCCAATTGTCTTAATAGAGTTTGTTACAAATCGTTCAAGGAATAGTCAAGTGTGGTGGCGGCGGTCGCTACTTGACGTACACTATTTCAATGTAATGTATACATTAAATGATAAACGCAGTGAAGACTCGGGGGTGCTGGTAGTGGGGGTGCTACTTTAAATGTAATACCTCTAGTTATAGGTATAAAAAAATTGTCAAATTAAATATAATAAAATAAAATGCGATACACATATTATTATTTTAAAGGCGCAGTAGAAAATAATAATAATAGCGATTATACTATTATAGCAACCTAAACATAGTAATTCTAAAAATATATTACCAATTATAGTAATTATATTAATTAT
Source organism: Daktulosphaira vitifoliae (assembly GCF_025091365.1). Taxonomy (NCBI): domain Eukaryota; kingdom Metazoa; phylum Arthropoda; class Insecta; order Hemiptera; family Phylloxeridae; genus Daktulosphaira; species Daktulosphaira vitifoliae. Next base: position 35,849,316 of record NW_026099575.1, read on the forward strand.
ATAATTAATAGTAATATACTAATATTAACGAGATGTTTTTCTAAGCATCTGGTGGTAGGCAATGAGAAAATACTATGTAAAAAATAAAAATGCAGACGCCTATGAACGTTATAATATGTTGAAAATATGCTTACCTAAGCGTCTGGTTACCCATGATAAATTTCTTAGAATTTATTATGCCATAACGACAGACGTTGTTATTGTTCTCATAAAATTCTGACGCCTATGAACGTTATATTATAGTAGTAATAATAATATAGTTGGATTCATCCCCACACATTATAGGTTCGTTTATGTCAAGATTCATTACCCCTTTCCTGTATAGGAATTGTTGACGGAGACCCTGTAGCGTTAATATTAAGTAATTGAATTACACTATTTCAATGTAATGTGTACGCTTATCAATGAACATTATCAGTTCCGTTATCAGTTCACATGAGGTTTACATTATCTTCTAGTAGATGACACCGTAGAAGGAGACAACCATATGGCTACCTCTCCTCACCACAGACATTAAGTTATAATGCGCATGCGCACTTTTAACCGCCATTTTGATTGATCTTTACATCCCTACCTAAGTCATCTATTACCTCCACCATTGTGGTATCACGCCTCCTCCTTACCCCCACCATCATAGGACCAAACCTCCCCTTACCCCATCTATGATAAGACCACGCCTCCTCCTTTCCCCCACCATCATAAGACCACGCCACCCTTACCCCCACCCTCATAAATCCAGTCATTCCTTACCACCACCATCGAAAGACCAAGCCCACTGTGTGACCTTGACATTATCCCCACCATCGAGAAACCACGCCCACTATATGACCTTGACATTACCCCCACCATCGAGAGACCACGCTCACTATATGACCTTGACATTACCCCCCACCATCGAGAGACCACGCCCACTGTGTGACACGCCCCTCCCCCGACCACGCCCACCCACCGTTGGGTGGGTAGGTGATGGGGTGAGGCGGGGGGGGCTAGAATCCCCTAAATTACCCTACTGATACATTTTGTTAATATCAGCCATAAAGGCAAAGCGTGATAATTGGAATAATGTTAAGACATTGATTACATCGCGTTGCAATTTCAGCCCCGCATATAAACATTGGTTTAATGATGTTCCGGAAAACGCTTGAGCAGACGCGTCCAAAACCACTCTTAATTTTATATCCCCTTCTGATGGTTTATTTACGGCGTGATGAGGAATGAGATATAAATCTTTAGATGTAGCGAGAGACATATGGCCCAAGGCCAAATATTTTGCCATGAATGCACAATAAGACTCACGAAACCGACGATCCGCCTCTAATTTTTTCTCTAAATATGTAAAACGTCGCATAGCGACTGCACGTGAACCGTAAAAAGTATTTTCCGTAACCGGTTGACAAAAAAACAACGGTACCACAAAACGTCCGTCTTCATCACGCGACCTTTCCTCGTTATACATAGTTTCACAGATACCTGCGTGATTAAAATCATCAGTCGCAGCCTCAGGTTCTTCTATTTGCCAGAGTTTACTAATTATATTTTCCGCCGTCGACACAAGAGAAATAGGGCAAGACAATTCAGTATACTCGTTGGTCTGGGGTACTGGACCGATAAGTATCCATCCAAACACTGAGCCAAAAGCCACTGGCAGCGACTCTCCGACGGAGACGCGATTACCGTCAAGTATACGCGCGAACAAGTCTACGCCGAGCAATGAGTCCACATTATTAGGCACCGCAAATGACGGATCCGCTAAAGTTAGGTTATCATATTTCGCGGCTATGTCATCAGCAATACCTTCACTGGGCATCTGGACGGTAATAGTAGGAAACATCCATGCGTTGAATGTAAAAATAGGCTCTGTCGCGTATCTTGGTCGTATATCACACTTTACTAACCCTTGAACATTTGGTACTGATGTCCCTGACAAACCAGAANCGTTACTAACCCTTGAACATTTGGGACTGATGTCCCTGACAAACCAGAAACTGGGGCCGTTCATCGTGTAACCCGAAGTCCTAATCGCGTAACACAGGCAGAAGTTATTGCATTAATTTGTGACGCCGAGTCCACAAGTGCCCGTACCGTGTGTAAAACGCCGACACAGTCGCGTATGTGTACGAGGACTGTTCCTAATAATACTGAATGACCAACAGTCGGGCTGTGTCCAGTGAGTGACGCTAGTACGACAGTTTCATCTTGCAGTGGTTGACTATTGGTTGTAACATTGGACATCGGCATAATACGGACGTTAGCGTCTGTGTGTAATAATGGGTGATGTCGTTGAGTACAGTTGTCACACACTATTGGTGCCCGACAATCGGGGGCCCAATGACCGACAACGAAAGCACGCTTTATTTTCACGTACCCATTTAACACGTGTGGCGGCGGCTCATTTTTTGAACGTTTTACAACTGGATACTGCATGCCCGCCGTTACAAATTTTACACACACTGCTCGACTTATTGTTAGTGGATAGTACAGTCGGAAAGCGATTTAACAGCTGAGCTTCGAATAATTTAACCGTATGCGTCGGTAAACACCGTGACGCCATCGTAAATAAAATAAAATCTCCAAGATCTGGTAGTTTCATCGTATTGAGTAACGATACCCCTTCATCAAAAATCACGAGAAATTTATGTAGATCGGTTAAAGACTCGTTAGACGATTTCGGCTCTGTTAATAATTTTTCTATTAATGACGCTGCGACTAAACGCGGCTTATCGAAACGCGCCTTTAACGTAGCCCACGCAAGTTTATAGTTGTCGCCTGAAACTGGTATTCCACTTATTACTTCTGACGCACTAACCTTTTAACACCCGGCTAAATAATAAAACTTTTCTATATCCGTAATATAAGGGCGCTGATCCACAGTAGTGATAAAACGACCATAGAATGACATCCATTTAAAAATATCTCCATGAAAGGTAGGCAATGGTATGTCAGGTAATCGGGTAAACGTTGCGCTGGCCGAACTTTGTGTAAGTGAATTATTATTACTCGACGGCTGTTCAGGTCTCCCTATCACAGACGTCTCCGGAACGACTACGTGCNCTCTATCACATACGTCTCCGGAACGACTATGTGCGCATTTTTATTATGATGTTCTACAGGTTGATCATCACTGTGTTCATAGTGTATATGTCCTCGTTCATGTAGCGACATACGAGATTCTCGATGGACCGAAATTATAATTTGTGTATCATCATAATACCGATTGACAACCGATCTCGCGAAAGCGATAATTTCCCGTAATTCCACCGTTAAGTTGTTAAGCCAAGATCAATTAAACAGTCAATTATAGTATTATTTTCTGCAGTGAAAGCAGTCCAAATTTGATCAATTTATTTAGAAGAACCGCCAATTGGAGTAGATGTTCACTGTTAACGATACAGCGAGTTGCTACCGCGTGAATCGCGCGAATCCGCTCGACACAATCATCGCGTTTGAGAATCGCCTTTCTTTTTAATCGATTGATGCGTTCATTTTCCGGCTGATCCGCCATCGCAAATTTAAATTTTGAAACGAAAATAAATAAAATTATACCCCTTATTTATAATCTCACGTCGCCAAAATAACGTAAATTAATTATTATATATTAACAACAGTTATTGTGACACAGAAATTTACAATAAATAATCCACGCAAAAAAAATAAATAATTGCAATAATAAATTTAAATCTGTATAACGGAGCGCAAACAAAATTAACGAAAAACAAATAAGTACGTAATACCGCACAATCAACCGGCGCAACTAATCTTAATAACTAAATAATAACAACGCAAAGTTAAATAATACTTGCGTAATATTAATAACCCAAAATCTTATGCACTTAGCAATAAATACTAAAGATGCCCAACAACCATATATATATATATATACAGAGTGATTTTTTTATCATAACCCACTTAATTACTTGCAGAATAATAATAATTTAAACATTTTTTTTTATTATTATCTTTAGTTACACATTATTCTTGAATTTTTAACTATGTAATACTTTTTAAGTTCATCCCTTATGCCTTGGAAGGGGGTCAACTTTGTTTTTTTAAATGGTAACACATATTTTTAATTTAATAAAATGTTTGAGTTTTTAATTTAATAGTAAATGGCATTTGAATTTTTAATATAACTTAATTCGTTTATTAGATATAATCATTTAAAGTTTCAAATTTTTGAATTAATATACAGGTATAATACACAAGGGATTACAAATATAGGTAGCTAATTGGTTTTTTATAACATCGATATTAGCAGGTACACAGCATTGTTATTATCAATTGTAGTAAGGCACATTGTTATGAGTTTATAAATACACTAACTGACAATACAGAAAGTATATCTATTGATAATCATAATTGATAATAAACAATCCGTGACTGAGACAGCAATGTCATAAAAATCCAATTAGCTACCTGTATTTACAATCCCATGTGTATTATACATGTATATTAACTCAAAATTTTGAAACTTTAAATCTTTATATCTTATAAGCTAATAAAGTTATATTGAAAATTCAAATGCCATTTACTATTAAATTAAAAACTCAAACATTTTATTAAATTAAAAATATGTGTTACCATTTAAAAAAACAAAGTTGACCCCCCTCCAAGGCATAAGGGATGAACTTAAAAAGTATTACATAGTTAAAAATTCAAGAATAATGTGTAACTAAAGATAATAATAAAAAAAAAAGTTTAAATTATTATTATTCTGCAAGTATTTGAGTGGGTTATGATAAAAAAAATACCCTGTGTATCAAATAAAACAATTCTACCAAATAATTAATGGTTTAAATTCTAGCCTGAAATATACAAAAAATACAACACAAAACACTAAGTAATAAATAGCGTGAACATCAACAGTAATATACCACAATATTACTTATCTATACTATCGATAACTATCAATAAAACTCCGCACGGGCAATAAACTAAACAGTAGCATTCATCCTCTATATATAAGTTTATTATTAAAGATCAATTCTTAAGTTATAGTAATTTTTTTATTAATAACCTAAGTATATATTTTAATTACTTAATAAAATATAATCTGATATAGCTTATAAATTTAATACACAATAAGATAATAAATATAAAATATGGTAGTAGGTAATGAATGATCCTTGGAAAAAATGCACAACCATTAAAGAAATTTAATATCTAAATGACTCAATAAAACATTATTAAGATAAGAGTTACATTATGGTTAAAATTTTAGTTATTCATTGTTTGGTCTATTTTATGACTCAATTAATTAATAAATAATAAAATTTATAGTCTTATATACTTATTGTTGAAAGCAAGAGTTGAAGGTCTTAATTTTGTTGGTATTGAACTTTATAATAATAAGACGACAATCGGATTCTTGTAGTATCCTTGTGAACACGCTTATATTAGTTTCACATGTATGTTGTTTGTTGTTTGTCGTTTATCGTTTGTTGTAAGTTGTAACGTCACAAATTCAAAGGTGGACCGTTTATGATTTTTTGTTATGTCTACTTATTTATTATATTGCGCGAAAGAACCTTTTTCTGACACAGCGATGTCAACCACTCATTATTTTGCCACTGACCGCTAGATAAGGCGATAAAAGAGAAATATAATTCAAATCGAATTGTTTATCAGTATTGATCCCTTCCAAAAAGACTGGCCGTTATCGATTTGAAATCGCCATTAGATCGGTGTTGACTCTTCTCTATTCTTTCTTCTGTCATTGACCATGCTAAGGTGCACACGTTTATTTTTTTATTGACACTTTTTTTACAATGATGGAGTAGAGCCGCCAACGGCGAACGGTCAGGTTTTTTCGACGAAGCATCCAGACCATCGGATGGGTTTCTTCGGAGACCGGGTATCGTTTTCTTTTTTATATTATATTTATGTAATGAGCTATATTTTATTAATTATTTTATTTCATTTTTATTTTATCGTAAATTAACTTAATTTTATTTATGTGTGGAGAGCACGTGTTTCCCTTTTCTTCTAACCAACGCTAAAGGAGCGAGTGTCCAGACCGCTCTTGGTGTTCTTCATTAATTACCGATTAACATTAACGGATGTGTTACAATACCGTCCGTGATGTTTGTAATATTATTTGTTTGTTTTGTTTAAATATTTTATTTTATTTGTATTGCCTTTATTTGTAGACATGGTTTTTGATGCATTCGCATTTTTGTCCATATTTAATTTAATTTTCTTTTTTTTTTACAATTAAATTAAATTTCCTTATTAATTTCAACTGTAATATTTATTTTATTGCGCGAGTAACTTAATTACTCGCGTGTATTTCATTCTTATTCCTTAATCTAGACACGGGCTACGGTATGTTATACATATCAACCACATACAACTTTGATTGTCATAATTGTATTCTATAAACCACGAGGCATTATAGTAATTTATACATATAACGATATATTAACTTAGATTATACTTTTAATTAACTTAAAATTAAATTCCACCTATGGTCCGGTAATCATATCTGATAGGTATGACACCTCGCCTAGGTGGTGGCGACTCTTGCTACTATAGCTAGTCGTTATGCAAGTGGCAAACCACGTTGTTCTTACAGGCCGAATTACTATTAATAAAAAGCCCGCTTGCAAAGTTTGTAAATCTACGCGGCACGTGTTATTATGTCGCGTATCACGTCGTGTATGACCTTGAGACTAGACTGTCGTAACGCATTCACCCCACCCCACTTACCACTCACCACCAACATTATTTTTCTGTATATTTTTATTTTTGCTTTTCGTACCCGTATATGCGTGCATGTCATCAATTATATATATATATATATATTAGGGTGGTCTAAAAGTGACAAAAAAAATATTTTTTTTTTTAAGTTATACTCCTACACTTGAAAATTGTTCTACCTGGTTTTATATACAATTCTCAAGAAAAAAAAACACTAAAAATTAATTTTTGAGCCATCCCAAGCTATTTGAAAATTTTTAACTTAAAAAAAAAATAAAATAATAATGAAAACTATTTTATGTATACGTTCTTATATTTTTTTATCAATAAGTCAAGCTATATTATATAAATCATTTTTAACATTTCTAATTTTACTTACTAAAGAATTAAAAAATTATATAAAAGTTGAATTGCTTTTTTTTAAAGTGTGTTTGCTGCAATCAGGGTAAATCTTCCGATGCTCAGAAACTACTTGTAAGAGAAACTGAAGTTGATCCTCATCATGGGTAATTTTGCGATTAAGGTCTTGGATCAATGAAACTCCTCTTTCTGCCACGTCATTGGTAACTCGAAGATTCTTAAAAACTTCCTCTGCTTTTAAGTAGCTTTTAGACTCGGTCCAGTTTACCACGTCATTTTTCAAAAATTCATCGACACCAAATTCTGTGAAAATTTGTATTGTATTTTTGTTAGCTAAATCATGAAGCTGTAAATTTTCTACATCGTGTTGGTCAATTTTCGGTCTTACATTGGGAACTTCTGGAGAGGGGTTATTATTTATGGCGTAAATTATCTTACATTTGGTTTCAACAGGGACATTTTTGTCGAACAGACAAAGACCAACTAACTCATCTGACAAATACCATAAATGACCCATCATTTTTTTTACAGTGGCTTTTGAAATATGTGGATTATCATATTTTATTAAGGTCTTTATCAGTTGCAAGTCATTATTTGGAGCACATGCCGCCAAAGTTGCAGTGAACCAATTTTTTAAATGGACGGTTACAATGAAAACACATATTTCCTCGAGGCCCCTTTTTTCTTTGGTACTTAGATGAAATTGTCCACTAAACATAAATATTTTTAAACAGTAAATTACTTTTGACATCCAACGTGAATGACTAGTAGCACCTGGAGTCATAAATTTTATTCCTCTGGTGGGTTCTTCACCAAGAAATATAACTGATAATTCCAGCATCTCACGATAATCATCTCTTACTTGTTTTATTTTAAGCATTTCTTGGCAAAAATTAACTAGTTCATGTCGTATATTCTCTGTAATCCTTTGAATAATAGCCGAGTTTGCTATAACGTATGCAGAATGATCAATTTTAGACCAAGAAGATCGAAATCGTACAAACATTCGGTTATCAGGGCCTGTTGTCGCTGAAGGTAACACTGCTTGAAATGCTGCTCCAATGACTAATTCAAAAATATGATATCTGCATGCAAGCCAAAATAAGTTTTTTCCAAGTTTACGTTCTAATAGTACACATGACCCATTGTTTTTACCAGTATTCGAAAATGTTGTATCAAAACACATTGCAACGATATTTTTGTATAAATTCCATTCTTTTTCACTCAAACAATCGAAAACGGTTTGTGCCTGCATTTCTCCTGTTGAACAAGATAATTTTTTAATACTCAGTAATTTAATTTCATCTCCACCTGACACCAATACTGGGAGACAGTCCACATATTGTAAATGAGTGAGGTCCAACATCAGTTTTCCATCCCAGTGAACTGTTAATTTGCTGTTTATTGTAAATGATTCTTTAATAAAACTAGCCATTTCTTGCCTTAATTTCTTACGATGTAGTTTTATCGTACTTTGACTACATGCAAACGTATCAATATTCTCTCCAAGACTTTTTAGTGTAGCTCCAATGATAAAGGTGGCTTGCCGATCACTGACCTTAGTTCTATCTAGCACAGCTGATAATTCTGATGTGATCAAAGGTTTCAATTTCTTTTTACTTTTTGAACTTTTTTTGATTTTTTTTCATTGACAATAAAATCATCGTCGGAATTAGTATTATCACTAGAATGGTTTTCTTCTGTACTTAATGATGTAAAATCATAAAAATTACTCAAATTTTGATTAGTAACTTTTTCTTTATAGAGTTGTTGTTTTTCTTTTCGTTTATCTTTACGATTCTCTTTTTGCGTGGTAAAAACGTCCACTGTAGACATAAAACCTCTTCTCCCTGGCATCCGTTGTGCCAGTAAAAACTGTCTATCTTCATCAATTTTAATTTTTTTTAAAGCATCAGCATCAGCGATATTGAAGAGATTGGTCAATTTTATATGAAACCCACATTCGTGTTGTCAGTACAGTGGTGACTTAGCATAGTTGGATCAAGTATAATAATATCTGACAGTGATTAAAATCACTATCAAAAATAAACGCTTCGTTGCAAATCTTTAGATTGTGTTTAATTTTTAAAAAATTGGTGGATTATTCCAAAAGTTACATGATCTGCTATTTCCTTATTAATATCCTGATTAATACAAAGTATGTCAAATGAAAAAGGGATTATTAAAAAATATTATTTCTCATAAAAAAATTGTAATGATCCATACACTTTTCAATAAGTTATAGCATTATAAAGTTAAAAATGTAAAATACAAAATCGAAAATTTTCACACAAAAATAGCATTTGGTAGCCATTTTCACCGTGAAGACAAAATAAAGTCCGAAAGAGTACATTACATTAGCTTTAATTTAAGATATAGATAAAAGTGTCAGACTTTCCGGAACATTCATAAAATTTAAGTGGAAAAAGTTAATTTTTTTTGAAAAAGTAATTTTAAATACCCCCATGTGGGCAGGTTAAGAGTCAGATTTATAAAAAAAAAATACCAAATGTTAGTTAAAGACATAATGCATCCATAAAAAAAAGAACTATATTGATCCATACATTTTTCAAAAATTTATAGCATTATAAAGTTAAAAATATAATAAATGTAGTTTAAATAATCTAAAAAACACGCTTTTAAAGCACATTGAACTAAAAAGTTCAATGTGCTTTAAAAGCGTGTTTTTAGTTTTTTTAAACTATATTTATTTTTTACTTTTTAGTTTTATGTTAAGATAATAGTTACTATCAATATCATGGTTGTAACGGGTAACGGGAATACAGGGTTCGATTTCGGGGAGGGAGTCTGAGAAACGGCTAGTGACGAAAAATGATACGGGAATCATCCCCCGTAATCGGAATGAATACACCATTTATCTCTTAATGAGAATAAAGCGTTTTAATATATAAGTTTTAATAGTAATTAGAATATATATATATACATGTAAAGGGACTTAAGTACGTAAACGTATCATGCATTTGATATAGCCGTGTTTTGTGGGCGGGGGGAACATTATACACGAAGCATATACGGCGGCAGAGGCGTCGGCTGTAGGAATATATAAATGAATATTAACATATACGTATATACGTATAAATATTAGTATATATATGTATATATTAATGTAATATAATATAATATTATATTATGTAATATTAGTAGTGGCGGTAGGAATATTATGCTCTTCGCATAATATGGCGGCACTTTTGCTGGCGTCGACGACGAGGAAAATTTTTTCAATTTTTGAGGGTAATGTCTTCAACTAAATACGATTTGTGATCTATTGACGTATTGTTGAGAAAAATCGGTCCTAGACTCTAAGACGAACACGTCGCATTCATCGTCTGGTTCTCGCGAGCTACCTTAATTTAACACCGCAGAATAATCATAAATATATTAATCATTATATAAGCTTGTGTTTATTAACTAAAAACAATATCTCTCCGTAACCTTTACGTGATGTAATTATTATAATTATTTTATATAATCATATATGAAGTTATATTAATTATATTATTTTATCATCAACAACTATCTGGCTTTGCGTTTTTTTATCAAACATAGACCCTCGAACAACACACTATAAAATAAAATAAATAAAATAACAAGAATAGTTCCCTATATTCGATACCCTTTTCTCATTGCCATATTTTTTTGATTTACGACATAATATCCCTTATTTTTTTTAAATGGTACAAATTTATGATTACCTTGTGTAAGCATATAAATTTTATAAATGTTTATTTTTAATAAATACTATATTATATTCCGTCACTGTTTGTCAACCTGAATTTTTTTAAATATATTTTTTATTAAAATTATTTTTTTTGGACATTCGTTATTACTTTCATAATCACAATCAATATTAAACTATGAATCATGTAATTTAAAATAATAATGGAGTTTATTTAAACAAAAAAAGAGCGAGTGTCCAGANATTTAAAATAATAATGGAGTTTATTTAAACAAAAAAACATAATAAATTATAATATAAACTAAAAATTGATATTATAAAGAATAAATTCTAAAAATATAATTTATATTTTGATAGTGTATTACGTTAAATTATCTATTTATTATAAACTTAAAACACCTGTTTTTTTGTGAATTTTGTTCTAGTTTTTTCTCGTTTAATTATAAATATATTTTAATAAATAATTATTCAAATATATTTGCAATATGAACAATGTACATAATATTGTCATAATTTATTAAGAATTATTTGAATATACATAATCTCGAAAAACTCCTATTTTATGTGTTCTTGATAATTTATATTACTAATGTTATTTTGTACAATTTTACTAATATTATGAATAAAATTTAAATTTTAAGAATAACAACCTATTTGGGTCTTTATTTTTAAATTTTGGATTGAGTAGTTAATTATCCATTGTCACAACTAAATAGAATAAAACTTTTAACTCGTAACGTTAATCATTTTATCGTGCTTAAAAAAATAATTAAAAAATTGCACTGAAAAAAATATGGTTAAAATAACTATACAGGGTGATTTTTTTATCATAACCCACTCAATTACTTGCAGAATAATAATAATTTAAACATTTTTTTTTATTATTATCTTTAGTTACACATTATTCTTGAATTTCTAACTATGTAATACTTTTTAAGTTCATCCCTTATGCCTTGGAAGGGGGTCAACTTTGTTTTTTTAAATGGTAACACATATTTTTAATTTAATAAAATGTTTGAGTTTTTAATTTAATAGTAAATGGCATTTGAATTTTTAATATAACTTAATTCGTTTATTAGATATAATCATTTAAAGTTTCAAATTTTTGAGTTAATATATAGGTATAATACACAAGGGATTACAAATACAGGTAGCTAATTGATTTTTTATGACATCGATATTAGCAGGTACACAGCATTGTTATTATCAATGATAGTAAGGCACATTGTTATGAGTTTATAAATACACTAACTGACAATACAGAAAGTATATCTATTGATAATCATAATTGATAATAAACAATCCGTGACTGAGACAGCAATGTCATAAAAATCCAATTAACTACCTGTATTTACAATCCCATGTGTATTATACATGTATATTAACTCAAAATTTTGAAACTTTAAATGTTTATATCTAATAAGCTAATAAAGTTATATTAAAAATTCAAATGCCATTTACCATTAAATTAAAAACTCAAACATTTTATTAAATTAAAAATATGTGTTACCATTTAAAAAAACAAAGTTGACCCCTCTCCAAGGCATAAGGGATGAACTTAAAAAGTATTACATAGTTAAAAATTCAAGAATAATGTGTAACTAAAGATAATAAAACAAAAAATGGTTTAAATTATTATTATTCTGCGAGTAATTGAGTGGGTTATGATAAAAAAATCACCCTGTATAGATTCGATAACAACTTTTGGATCAGTTATTTACTCAACCTAACCAGAAATTATTAGCAATTTTAAGTAATGACTGGAGGAGTGGGTACTACAATTTTTATCACTAGTCATTTTCCAGCTGTACTGTTCTTCCAACCAATATATAAATATGTCAATAACTTCTGAAGTACTTGGTAAAAGTTGTTATCGACCAGACATTTTCTTTATTAGTCCATTTTCTAATTTATGAGCCAGTTTAATATGTGTGTTGTCATTAAAAAAAAATAGGTGAACACCTCTATAAGATATAAGGGATGGACCTAAAAATTATTTTGTAACAAATCAATGAAAATACATTAGTCACTAACAAAAAAACATTTTTAAAAAACTTAATATTTTAAAAGAAATAGTAAAAGTGGCAAGAGTAAAAAAAAAAAACACTCTAATTTGTCTTTTAATTTATACTTAGTTATGTCTACGAGTTATCACGGAGTCTATTTGATATTTTATTTTAATATTAATTATTTGTGAAGAGCACTTTTTATTGTAAAAATACTCGGTTTTAATAGTGTTTAGATCAGTTTTGATTTGGTCTTGAGACTAAACTTATATTTATTTGTTTGTCAGATATTGTTTCTAAACATTTTCAAAAGTCAAGTTAAAAAAGTTAGTTTTTGTAAAAAACTTGTTATTTTAAATCCCTCCTGTGAGCAGAATAAGTGTTAGATTTTCAAAAAAAATGATATCAAATGAAAGGGAAATATCTAAGGTTTCAATATAAAAAAATATTATTTTGATTTGTTAATATTTGTAAAAGTTATGGCAGTTTTAAGTACAAAAAACATTCCGATAGATAGTGATTTTTATCGCAAACATTACATTATTTTTTAAATTTCGACAGACATTTGCACATAAAAGATAAGGTGTGGTGACAAATTTTTTTTTTTCATTTTATAGTACATAAAAAAAGCTTTAATTTGATATATGTTAAAAGGACACAGTATTTCCGGAACATTTTCAAAAGTTCAGTTGAAAAAGTTCTATGAGCTTCGATGAGAAGCTAAGAAGGTATTGGTTTTACTAAGATGTGTTTTTTTTTTTTTTGTGTCTGTTACCACTTTTTCTCAGCTCTCACTGAACCGATTTCTTTCAATGATACGTCAAAAGATCACAAATCGTATCTAGTCGAAGTTATTACCCTCAAAAATTGAAAAAAAATCCCTCGTTCCCCTTAAAGGGGGGAAACCTCCAAAAAAATTACAAATTTAAAAATGGCTAATTTTCCAAATTTGTTCAATTTTTTGTAATTAAAATTGCCATAACTTTTTTAAAAATAACCAAATCAATATAAATTTTTTTTAAATAGTTGCACAATATCATTACCTTTCATTTGGTATATTATTTTTTATATCTGACCCTGTATCTGCCCACAGGGGGGGATTTAAAATGACAACTTTTTCACAAAAAATTTACTTTTTCAACTTATATTTTAAAAGTGTTCCAGAAAGTCTGACTCTTTTATATAAATCTTAAATTAAAGCTAATGTAATGTACTTAATTATGTAAAAAAAAATTTCGGACTTTATTTTGTCTTCTCAGTGAAAATGGCTACCGAATGCTATTATTGTGTGAAAATTTTCAATTTTATTTTTTACATTTTTAACTTTATAATGCTATAACTTTTTTAAAAATATATGGATCAATACGATGTTTTTATGAAAAATAATATTTTTTAATAATGTCTTTTTCATTCGACATACTTTATCTTAATCAAGATATTAATAAGGAACTAGCAGATCATGTAGCTTTTGGAATAATACACCAATTTTTTAAAATTAAACACTATCTAAAGATTTGCATCGAAACGCTTTTTTTGATAGTGATTTTAATCACTGTCAGGTATCATTATACTTGATGCAACTATGCCACGTCACCACTGTGCCGCGATGCCCCTGTGCTGGGTTTTTTTTATTCAATGTTTTAAGTTTTGACCCCCCTTGTACAAAACCCAAAACTTTAACACAAAAATAGCAAATTTTTGAAAACGGTAGCCATTTTCACCAAGAAGAAAATCTATATTTCGATTTTTTTTTTCGTATTACAGTATATAATATAAGCTTTAATTTAAGATTAAATTAAAATGGTAATATTTCAGGAACATTTTCAAAAATTAAATTGAAAAACTTGTGTGCAAAAATGGCTTTTCAAATCCCTTCCTGTGAATAGGTTAAGTGTTAGTTTTTAAAAACCCAGCACAGGGGGGTCGTGGCACAGTGGTTAAGTGGCATAGTTGGGTCAAGTATAATGATATCTGACAGTGATTAAAATCACTATAAAAAAAAACACAAAAATAGCTTTTGGTATTTTTGTATTCATTTTCACCATGAAGATAAAATAAAGTCCGCATTTTTTTTTTCCATAATATAGTATATTACATTAGCTTTAATTTAAGATATATACAAAAGTGTCAGACTTTCCGGAACACTTTCAAATGTTAATTTGAAAAAGTAAATTTTTTGTGAAAAAGTTGTCTTTTTAAACCCCTTTCTGTGGGCAGAAAGTTATGGCAGTTTTAAGTAAAAAAATTGAGAAAATTATGAAAATTAGTGATTTTTTAATTTGTAATTTTATGGAGGTTTCCCCCATTTACGGGGAACGAGGGTAATTTTTCAATTTTTGAGGGTAATGTCTTCGACTAGATACGATTTGTGATCTTTTGACGTATCGTTGAAAGAAATCGATTCAGTGAGAGCTGAAAAAAATGGTAACAGACACAAAAAAAAACACATCATAGTAAAATTAACGCCTTCTCAGCTTCGCATAGAAGCTAAAATTTAGTTGATAGCTCCATAACTTACATAGTTTGTTAGTTAAAAATTATAAATGATAACAAAAATAAATTTTTAATGTTTTTTTGATGATGTAATTATTTGTTGAATAATTATGTGGATTATGATAAACGAATTACTTTGTAAATGTATGTATATACCGGTTTATTGTTAGTGTCGTGATTTCAACGAACTTAAGTCAAATTTCTATAAATAATTTTGGCTAAATAGAATTAAATAATCTATTTATGAGATACTTTGTTTTATTTTTTAGTATTATAAAAATAATAAATGTGTAATGAATAAAAAAAAATACTATTTTTCTCATTCATTTTTAAATTATTTATAATAGCAAACACACATATAAAATTAATTGTTAGTATTATTAAAACCTATAATTTTTTCAGCTTAATTGTAACACAAATACATTATAATACTTATACCATAGTCTACTTTATCTAACACCATTTATTTCAATAAAATGTTATAATATTCTTAATATAGTAATTACTTTAAGAGAAATCTAGTGGTTTGCGTTAAAAGAATCCCCCAATATTTACAAAGTTTTTGAGATCTTATAACTCGTATACTTCTATGTTTTATAATAACTATCATCACTTTGTTAAAACCATATTTTATATTATTTGTTTTAATAATAAAATAAATAAAAATAAATTTTGTTTTTAAGTTTTTCAAAATATCATAATAGCCATTTTTAGTCATCGTATTACAAAATATTTTGATNTTTTCAAAATATCATAATAGACATTTTTAGTCATCGTATTACAAAATATTTTGATAGCAAATTTATGACAAGTACTTAATAGATACAATTATTGTAATACATTAAATGATTAATAACAAAGGAGGGTACAACTAGTACTGATATATGAGTACTCCGTCCGCACGCACTCTATGTAAAAGTTATGAATTTAACGTAGTTCAAATCTTTTAACATCATTTTAAGAAAAGTAACACAACATTTTTATTGGATGAAAAGTTATTAACGTTAAAACTTTTATTAAATGACTTCTTTTAGTTTTGTAATTTTGAGATATTTTTATACCTCAACTCTATTTGTGTGTTCTAATACTATTCTATAATACTCAACATTTTTTTGGTAATATGTCACTGTATTAATAATTTTTAAAAAAATGATTTTGAATTTAACTTTTGAAAGTGTACCGGAAAGTCTGACACTACAACATTTATCTTAAAATAAAGCTAATGTAATATTCTTTAGCATAGAAAAAAAAATGTTTATTTGTCTTCGCGGCGAAAATAGTTACCAAATTATATTTTTGTATGAAAATTTTTTATTTTATTTATTACATTTTTAATTTTATAATGCAATAACTTATTGAAAAGTGTATTGATCAACACAATTTTTTTATGAGAAATAACATTTTTTAATAATTTTTTTTTCATTCGACATACTTTATATTAATCAGGTATATTAATAAGGAAATAACAGATCATGTACCTTTTAGAATAATCCACCAATTTTTTAAAATTAAACACTATCTAAAGATTTGATCGAAGCGTTTATTTTTGATAGTGATTTTAATCACTGTCAGATATCATCATACTTGATCCAACTATACCACTTCACCACCGTGCCACGACCTCCTCTACTGGGTTTTTTTTATTTGTCCATATAAACTCTCAGGTTACACTGGACTAAATTTAATGATTAAGTCGTCATAAATACACGATTTTAATCTAATTGAACTTATAGTCATCAAATATTGGAAAATCCCTTCATTTTTGAAATTTAAACAAATATCTTAAATATTTTTTACTGTAAAAAATGACAACTTTTGAAAAATTTTTTATATTTTTAATTTTTTAATTAAAAATATAAAATTAGTATTGTGGTGCCGATATTTAAAGGTGAAGGTAACGTACAGGAGTGTGGATATTAAAGTAGCATAAAGGCAATAGGTGTGGAGATCAGCTTTTGAAGATAAGGTTTAAGAAAACCTGAAAGACATTTAAAAGTTCAAATTTTTGGGTTAATATATATGTATAATACACAAGGGATTCGTAAGAACATTTATTACTATGTTCTTACCACTTATATTACACACGTTTTATTTCCATTTATTTAATTCGTAATACATATTAATTAGCAAAGAGGGCGATGCTGATGTGACAATTCTACTCGTCTGTAGCCCGAAGCTACTGACGTCGAACTAACNTGTAGCCCGGAGCTACTGACGTCGAACTAACAAAGGGAGTTGTGTTTGAGTGGCCGTTATAGACATAGTTTTCAATACTATAACTTTCGTTGAATTTATATTATTTATCATTTAATTTGTTTTAATCAACAACCCGTCAATCGCCAATTGTCATCATAGACAACCAACTCCGTCTCACTTGAATATATCTACTAACCAACTGTACTAAGATTCAGGTCAGACGTATTGTACATTACATATAACTTATATTTACTGAACACCTAGAATATAACTTTACTTTGTCGTTGACATAAAACAATAGTCTAATTTTATTTAATAATTTATCCCCTGTAACTAAGGTACACGATTGCCTGTGTCTCCTTCAGGCAATTAAAACTCATTTAAGGAGATAGGGACGATATTTGGGCATACGTTGGGTAGCTTCCGATTCTCGGTTTTGACCAAGATCCTCAACTATTAAACGAGCCCATAACAGATTATACATACAGGTAGCTAATTGGATATTTATGACATTGCTGTCACAGTCACGGATTGTTTATTATCAATTATGACTATCAATTTCTGTAGTGTCAGTTAGTGTATTTATAAACACACAACAATGTGCCTTACAACCATTGATAATAACGATGCTGTGTACTTGCTAAAATCGATGTCATAAAAATTCAATTAGCTACCTGCATTTGTAGTCTCTTGTGTATTATACATGTATATTTGTAACGTCACAAATTCGAAGGTAACCGTTTATGATGGCACAGCGGTGTCAACCACTCATTATTTTGCCACTGACCGCTAGATAAGGCGATAAAAGAGAAATATAATTCAAATCGAATTGTTTATCAGTATTGATCCCTTCCAAAAAGACTGGCCGTTATCGATTTGAAATTGCCGTTAGATCGGTGTTGACTCTTCTCTATTTCCTTCTTCTGTCTATGACCGTGCTAGAGTGCACACATTTATTGTTTTATTGACATTTTTATTCAATGATGGAGTAGAGCCGCCAACGGCGAACGGCCAGGTCTTTTCGGCGAAGCATCCAGACCATCGGATGGGTCTCTTCGGAGACCAGGTATCGTTTTCTTTTTTATATTATATTTATGTAATGAGCTATATTTTATTTCATTTTTATTTTATCGTAAATTAACTTAATTTTATTTATGTGTGGAGAGCACGTGTTTCCCTTTTCTTCTAACCAACGCTAAAGGAGCGAGTGTCCAGACCGCTCTTGGTGTTCTTCATTAATTACCGATTAACATTAACGGATGTGTTACAATACCGTCCGTGATGTTTGTAATATTATTTGTTTGTTTTGTTTAAATATTTTATTTTATTTGTATTGCCTTTATTTGTAGACATGGTTTTTGATGCATTCGCATTTTTGTCCATATTTAATTTAATTTTCTTTTTTTTTTACAATTAAATTAAATTTCCTTATTAATTTCAACTGTAATATTTATTTTATTGCGCGAGTAACTTAATTACTCGCGTGTATTTCATTCCTATTCCACATACAACTTTGATTGTCATAATTGTATTCTATAAACCACGAGGCATTATAGTAATTTATACATATAACGACATATTAATTTAGATTATACTTTTAATTAACTTAAAATTAAATTCCACCTATGGTCCGGTAATCATATCTGATAGGTATGACACCTCGCCTAGGTGGTGGCGACTCTTGCTACTATAGCTAGTCGTTATGCAAGTGGCAAACCATGTTGTTGTTACAATATATAAAAAGCCCACTTGCATAGTAACTCAAAAATTTAATACTTTATGTGTTTATATCTAATAAATAAATAAAGTTATACTAAAAATTCAAATGCCATTTACTATTAAAATAAAAACTCAAACATTTTAATAAATTCAAAATATGTGTTCCCTTTAAAAAAAACAAAATTAACACTCNAATATGTGTTCCCTTTAAAAAAAACAAAATTAACACTCTTACCAAGCATAAGGGATGAACTTAAAAAGTAATACATAGTTAATAATTCAAGAATAATGTGTAACTTAAGATAACCAAAAAAAAAAAAAATGTTTTAATTATTATTACTCTGTAAGTAATTGAGTGGGTTATGATAAAAAACTATACTCTGTATAGAGTAAGATTTTGACTAAGGAGAACACGAGGTAAGTGAATTCAGTGACATTAGGCGATGACGTGAAAGGAGAGGTGGAAAGTTTAAAGTATTTAGGATCAGTTGTACAAAAGAGTGGTACTATTGACGAGGATGTTAAACACAGGATTAAGTGTGGGTGTGACACGGGTATTTCGAGTGTCAACAAAAGTTTGTTTCTTAACTATAATATAGGTAACACAAATACGCACAAAATGTCTAAAATATTACTACAATGGCACTGGCCGAGAGCAAAAGAAAGCACGAGAAATTTTAACTAAACAATACAACTTAAAATTTTAGCAGTATCTTTTAATGTACCACACGTGACGACGGCGGATACAGAAAATTCACGTAGGACGTCAAAAACAAGATAGAGCGTTCACCGCCGTCGCTCGGTGGTCGATCGCGCTCCAGTAGATAGACTTTGCACCCTGGCTAGATAGCGGGGGTACTCTAATCAGGTTGGGCTCACGATGTAATAAGGCGGCTGATGGAAAAGACGAGTTGACCGTGTATTTAACGTATCGCAAAATATACGGTACCGTGTCATACTCCCCCGTCAAGCCGCCATTTACACGCGTATGCGATCGAACCGCAGCAATTTTAACCAACAATTCGAGTTTGTCTAACTTAAAGTTGAGTATGTGTTTAGCGTTGATAATGGTAACATTGTTTCCCAAATACGTATCCGCGACTTTTCATTAATTTTTTTGTGGCTTTGAGTTTAATATTTTTAATAATTTTTAGTTTTTTAAATTAATAATATTTTTAATATAGTTTTAATTTTACTTAATAAAGATTAATTGGCTGGGTCGTTGGATTGATGAGGAGAGGATGGAGGGGAAAAAGAAATTAAGTCCTGGACTTCTTCCGGAAAGTCTGGCATTGTGATTGCCGGTGCGTTGAGTACCGCATCTTCATCTATCTCCATGGCTGCGGGTGTTAGTTCTTGGTCGTTTGGAGAGGAATCACTCATTGTCACCGGTTGCTGGGGACGTCTCTCCAATCTATGTTGTTGCCTTCCACCTTCTTTCTCCGCCTTTCTTCTGGCCTTGGTTTTTTCCACCTTTCGTTGTTGGAATTCTTTCTGACGACGTGCGGATTTCGCTTTCTGGGCGGGAGTGCGATGTTTTTTTTTTTTTGTGACCGGTTCTTGATTTGGGTTTGCTGAGGGGTTACGTTTGGGAGTTCCCTGGCTGTTAGAGGTGGACGCACCGTCGTTAACCTTTAACTCATTTGTTTTTGGGGTTGAGCTCGGTTGAGGTTTGAGGTCTGTTACCATGGGGTAATGATGGCCTGAATGGTGCCAGTCCAACGAACCGGTTTGCTCTTTGTTGGAGGGCTAAGAAAGGTTGTGTGGGAGGTCGAATTTGTATACTCATCAAAGATGGTATTGATGGAATGCGGGGACTTAAAGAGGGTTGCGACCTATTTGAAGGGTTCGACAAGGCGGGTTTTACAGGGGGTGCAGCCGTATTTTTATTTTCAGGGAGGTGCTCTCTTGAACTTGGTTCAAAAGTGTGTGCAACTCCTTGGCATTGTTGCGCCCCGATCTCCCATCCTCGAGAAAGTATATGTCGCGTCATCGGATTACCTATCAGCTCTTCGTCAGTCGCAGACATTACTTCCTCGAGGTTGAGGTAGGGAAAATCCCTTAACGGCAAGGCAGCCCTTATCTGCCACAATGTTTGGGGACTTTTCTCGTTGAGCTCAACCAAACGAAGCAACAAGAGGTCTACCGTCTCGTTACCAGTAAAGGAGGGGTTTTTTTTGTTGTCTTCCATTTTTTTTTCCTAAGACAAACAGAATCGCATAGATAATTAAAAAGTCAGTCTTCAGCTTAGTCACCAGCTGTTGTAAGATTTCATACTTCTTGGTATTTATGCGCGGGGTTTAAGACAAGAAACGTGTACTTTGCGAGGTGGTATTTGATCGGTAAAGAAGACCCCTTTGCCGAGTTTCTCTTTTAACCTGACCGGGCCCTACCATTTTGGTGCAAAGCCAGCGTGAAATTTTTTTTCTGCGTTCGATAGAGGATGTGCTTTATAATAGATGGTGTCACGAACGGTGAAGGTCTTACTTCCTTTATCGGTATTCACAGCCGTGTTAAAAGTTGTCATTTTTTTTTCACGCTCTTGTCGCGGGTTGTTAATTTTTAATAATTGGTTAGGCTCGTTGTGTAGTAACGTCAAGTCGCCTGGGCGTTTGCTTTCTCTACCCAGAACTAAGACCGAGGGAGGGTAACCTGTTCGTTCGTTTCGACGATTTCTTATAGCAAAAAGAATGGGAGGAATTTTTAAGTCCCAAGAGGTGTGACGTTCGTCCGCTAATAATGCTCGAAGTCCTTTTTTCAGCTCTTGGTTCTTACGCTCGACTGGATTAGCACAAGGGTGGTATATAGGGGTCTTGCAACCTTCTGTTCCCCACGCGTTAAGGGCGCCGATCATTTCGTGTGAAACGAATTGGGGGCCATTATCGCTGAGACATACTCGTGGGTACCCAAAACTGGAGAAAAACTCGCGTTCTAACGTTTCGNCTGGAGAAAAACTCGCGTACTAACGTTTTGGTTATAGCTTTAGTCGTTGGCGCACCTATAGGATAAGCTTCGACCCAGCGGCTAAAACAGTCAGTAGCAACTAGTAGATACGTTTTTCCCCTACTTGTTCTTGGATAGGAGCCCATTAAATCTATACTGATTACCTCCCACGGAAAGCGTGGTTTACGGACGGTCAATGGGTCTTCGGGACGCACATTGAGTGGTTTAGTACACGCACAAATATGACATGATTTCACGTACATACGGATCGTATGCTTTAACCCCGGCCAATAAAACCGTTGTTTAATCGCCCTGTATGTCTCTTTCCAACCAGGCTGACAAGCAAGAGGGGTATCATGATATTCTCATATTACGCGGTCTGCTTTAATGGGGGGGTATCACTACTGGCATGTCATTCCCTATACGTTTTCTAATCAACCCGTTATGTAAAACGAACTCGTTTTTCTTAATGTTGGCCTGTCTAGTATTACGCGCAGGTTAATCCGAAGACAAATGTTCGACTAGTAGTGTTAATTTAGGGTCCGCTGATTGCCATTCTTTTATTTCAGTCTCCGTAAACGGTAAGCTGTTTTGCTTATCTACTGCTTGGGTAATAGCAAAGACACTATCGTGGGGCCTACTTATTGAATTGTGCAGCTGAACAATCGGGGCGCCCTGAAGGTTTTCATCGAGAGTATCTTCATTTACGGCGGCGGGGTGGCGTGACAACATGTCTGGGCTCTTGTTAAGTTTACCAGGGACATGTGTGGTGGTAAAATTACCTAAATGGAGTGACCATCGGGTCAATTTAAAATTGTTGCCTTTAGCTTTGTGTAACCAGACAAGGGCTGAATTGTCTGTGAGCAATTCAAAGGGGTGATATTCTAGATAAGGACGGAATTTTTCTGTCGCCCATATAATAGCGAGACACTCTCTCTCTACCGCTGCGTATCGCTTTTGCGTCTCCGATAACTTTTTGCTAGCGTAAGCAATTATTCGCCTTTCCGCAGGGTGATCGTCCTTTTGAAAAAGAATTACTCCAACACCTACACTATCTCACTGGCAACGGTTTTGAGTAGTCAGGAGGAGATAGTCTTGGCGAGTTTCATAGGGAAGTTTTTACCTTTTCGAAGGCAATTTGTGCAGCTGTCGACCAAGACCATTTACTTCCTTGTTTCAGTAAATCATTTATGGGGGCTACGGTGTCGGCGTAGTTATCTACAAATTGGCTGTACCAATTGCAGACTCCTAAAAATTTACGAAGATCTCTTACGTTTCGGGGGGGGTGAAAAAGCGCGTATAGCTTCGAGTTTTTCTGGGTGCTTTTCGATCCCGTCTGCGTGGACTAAATGACCGAGAAAAGTGATTTCGGGAAACCCTACTTTGCAATTTTTTACTTGGCATGTTAGTCCATGTCTTTTTAGCCGCTCGAGTACTTTTTCTAAGTGGTTTAAGTGGTCATCCAAGCTATTTGAATATACTACTATATCATCTAAATAGACCTGTACGAAGTTACCCAAATATCCTCTTAGTACCTCGTTCATTAGGCGGACAAAAGTCACAGGGGAGCTTTTTAAAACGAAGGGTAAGATTCTAAATTAATAAAGTCCTCTTCGGGTTCGAAAAGCGGTAAACTTGCGGACGTTGGGGTTGAGGGAGACCTGCCAAAATCCGCTTTTGAGATCAAACACACTAAATATCTGAGCTCCTCGCATATTTCTGATCATATCGTTAAGGTTAGGCATGGGGTAAGCGTCAGAGATAGTAGCCTCATTCAATCTCCTATAATCAACGTAAAGGCGGAACGAACCGTCCTTCTTCTTCGCCAAAACTATCGGATATCGCAAAATATACGGTACCGTGTCAGATGGTTTAAGTGGAGAAAAGCGTCTGGTGTCTTATGCGATAAAAAAATTCCAATAAGGCTGAAAGGTAAATTCTACAAGACTGTAGTGAGACCAGCTATGATGTATGGTTCAGAATGTTGGGCGGTATATAAGAAAGTAAAGCACAGAGTAAGTGTACCAGAGATGAATTTGCTTAGATGGATGAGTGGAGTGACTAGAGAAGATAGGATAAGGTGCGAACATATAAATGGGAGTATAGGTGTAGCATCAATCATGGAAAATATCAGAGAAAATAGACTTGGATAGTTTGGTCTTGTTTTGAGAAGAGAAGAATCGGAAGCTACAAGAACAGTTACAGAAATGGATGTTGAAGGAAGAAGAGTTAGAGGAAGACCAAAGAAGAGATGGATGAATGTTATTAAATTCGATATGAGGACAGCTGTTGTGAGCGTAGATGATGTGGAAGATTGTGTCAAGTGGAAATTTAGGATAAGAGTGGCCTATCCCAAGTAGTTCGGATTTAGGTGAAGAAAAAACGAAAGAAATATTTAAAATTAGTTTTTAAATTATGTTACACAGTGAAATCATATAACTAAAACATTTTTTAGTGTTAAAAAAAAATGTTATGTCATTTATAAATCTGAAATTATTATTTCGTATGTCAAAATAATTCAAGGCTTCAGTTTTACTATTGTATTTAAACAATTGTTAAAGCACACTTAATATTTTACATTTCCTTAAAAAATAATAATTTTCATAGAGAAAAATGAGTTTAAAGCCATTATTCTTTTTATTAATTTTATTAATAAACCAATAATGATATAACAATATTAACTTAATTTTTAACTTATCTAGGTCAAACAAATGTTTATACTGAGATAACTTGTGACGTTCACCGATAACTAACCATGAGGTTATCACCGATGAATCACATAAATCCAAACGAAGTTGGATTCACCACTAACCGAGGCTCTACCAGACCAGAGCATTGTGGAATTTTAAATATAACTGATACATTTGTTGTTTTAATTTACTAAGTTTTTACCTTAACTCTAGGGGAAAAGGAATTAAAAACTGGTAGACAAGTAGTATAGGCGATGATGTTCTATTTTATATAATGAGTTTAACTAAAATAATAATGCCCAAAGTACAATAAAATAAATGTCAGTTACAAATGTTCAAAATAAAATAAAATTACAAATTCTTTTATATAACATATTTCAAGTCATAGTTAAAATTATTACAAATTATTAAACGAGCTAAAGGACAAATAAAATAAAAGGGACACGAGGGAAAAAATAATCTCTGACACTGCTGTATTGACTATGTTCGATTTGACCAAGGGACAGGATCGTACATTCCAATATTGAATAAAATAAAATGGTTATCATTGCAATAATGCTCAAACTAAGAACATGACATCGGTCAATATGGATCTAGGCCTTTTATACCGAGCCTTGAGACTGCTAAGCACGTCTAGATTGGTCTAACACATGTGAGGTTTTATTACACTCAACATAATAAAAATAATGATAGAATGGACGAAAATGATATTTTACAATAATTTACCAATAGTCAATGAGCAAATATGCCAAGAGATCAGATAGAATAATCATATTAAAATATTTAAAATATATTAATGTCATTTTTAAAGAAACCTCGTGACAATGCATGAATAGAAGAAACAATGAAATGGACAAAAATAAAGAAAAACGAGAATGCTGTACAAAGTTACCAAATTATATTATCATGATGCCCAGGCCGTAGCCAACAAATGAATCTTCACCCATGACTCGATCGCCAGGGCCAAAAGTAAAGTTAGGCAGCCATAAGATTTTCAAGATACGCAAAATAAAATTAAGTAGAAGGCTGGAGACAGAATAGACGACTGGCCAAAACACATTTGAACAAAACGGCCAGACCACTTGACGGCGACGACACACATGGACCGGAAGGGGAAACAAACGCCGACATCAGTACATGCCTCGTTGACAGACATCTGGGACCGGTTAAATGATTGACAGTACTGTAGTGGTCAGCTGGGCGTTTTGTTATCACAATGATAATTTGTTATGAACGATTGTACAACAGATAAAATAGAAAAAGGGAATGTGCAACTGCATTATTTAGGAAAATGTAATTATGTTATTACTGAATTATAATGTTCAAAATTAGTTTTTATTCACCACGAAATTAATACTATCTAGACAATAACACCGCATTACCAATTGCCGAGCAGTTACACTTAATTATATGATGTTCACAATAACTAATTTAATTAACTAATGTGTTAAATAGTACTATTAATGATTAGGTCAATTTTTTACGTCACAAACTATTCAAAAAATTGTATTTATCTTTGATTCAGTGTTTTTTTTATGTAAATTAATATTATACCTATGATTGTTAACTCTCGTACTCATACAAGATACATTATTTAATCACAAATAGTAACCAAATCATTTAGTACTAACCTACAGTAAAACATATTTTTGAGTTATTATGACTATCAATTACATTAAATATCACTTGAGCTTTTATTTTTAATAAAATAATAATAGTATTCACGGCTGCCTTTCCCTGGCAGTCGTGTAATGATGTGTCATTACAAAAGCTAGCATCTATTCATTATTCAATCTTAATACGTGTATTCACAATATTGGACACTCACCCTATACTATCTTGTACACAACAAAAAAATTTTCACAATTTTAAAAAGCTTATACTAACCTGAATTTTGGACTATTGTGCGATTTTGCACGATTATACAATAGTGCCATCTGTGTCATTATATTACAAGTGATATTACCTTTGCAATATTTAATAAAATTCTTTTTAGTTGTTCAGTTACTTTACTGCGTTCATGTTAATAAACATTTTCATGCTAATGAGTAAATTTAATGTAGAGTATCCATAAAATTTTTTTGTAAATCAGATGATCGTGTACAAAAGTGAATGTAGAAAAATCCTTGACGATAAATGATTTGACTGTTATTTATGTCCATCTACTATTTAGATAAAGACGGACTTATTCAAAAGTCATGTTCAAAAGATACACCGTAAATATTACAATTAATAGTATTATTTAAGAAATTATAATATTAAAAGATAAAATATATTAGTAGAGTGTTCATAAAAGTAAATTAACTGGTAAAATATGATGTGGACTATAATATTGCTATAGGAAAACATGCTGACTCGAGGACTGTAGTTACATGTGGTCTGTACAGAAAATATTTTATTAATACATCACATGGACTCTATCTTAATATCAAAGTCACTACGGATATTAAAATATTAAATTATCAAACAATTAATGCATATTTAACCTGAATTAAAAATATTAAAAAAACGATAATATAACACCTTACAAATTCTTAAAAATAACGTAACGTGTCAACAAATAATTTATTTATTCATTTTATATTTAAAGTTATGGTATACGCTAACATTAAAAATTGATGTTAAAAATAAATAATGATTAAATTATTAAATTATTATTTCTGTATTAAGTAAAAGGTGATTATTCATTATTTTTTTAAATGGATTTAAATCGTCTTGTATATGAAAATTAAATTTTAATAAATACAAAATTACAAATTCAATAAAATAGATTGCTTTTCATTATAAAGTTATACAAATAAAGAAAATGCGTAAAAGAGTTTTTATTATTTTTATAATTTTAATGCAATTGACACTAATTCAAAATTCGAAGTATTTAAAAAGTAGTCCGATAAGGAGAGAATATTTTAAATATTTGACTCAAGTAGTAAGTTACATTTGCCATCAAACAGGATGGCACTCAATAAATAACGATTTATTGATTCAGGACTCAGGCAATGTTATTAGCGTAGAAGAGTTATCGGCATTAAAAATTGATGAGAATAATTTTTTGCGTATTTTCAGTTACATTGTAAGTGTATTTAACTTTAAATATATAGAAATACTGCAGACTTTCGTTGAACACATTAATATAATAGTAGAAGAATGTATAAAGTATTTAACAGCAAAATTCTTTTACAATTTTATTAATTGCACATCATTACTTGAAATTGGAATGACGAAATCTACTGCGATGTTCAATAGCATATACCAAGTAATGTGGTTTCTGAGTTATTTAGATGTTAAACGTATTTTTGTAAAAATTCCACGTAACCCATATACTGTAGTTGATGAAGTTTATTTGGTTAAGCAATTTATAGATTCCATTCAGATAAAAGATCAGACTTGTCTTGTAAGCAACCAAGATGAAAATAATCAATCCAAAATCAACGAAGCGCTACTAGTTATTTCTAAAACAAAAGAACTTATTAATAATGTGACTGAAAGAGCAATTTCTGTTTTAAATGATATTAGTACAGTATTTATTATACCTCAGCGACCAGATTTAAAGTATAAATACAAAGAGGAATATTTATCCCAAAAATGTATTGAAAATGATTTCTTTTTTTTCGTATTAAAAGGTCTAAATTTAATTTATACAAACACAAAGGAAAATTATTACGATAATTTCAACTTCGACATATTACTGAACCCTAATGCACATAAGTAAGAGAAATATATCATTTACTATCATAATAATTTGCAATGAAGTTACTTGGCAGTGGCATAACTAAAAGGGATATTTAGTTACCTTAACCTCCTCTCGTAAATAATACCAAATCATTAATTTTACTTAGGTTAAATTTTTTTTTTTAATTTAAATTTTTCTTTTAAATAAATTTAACTCTCCCATGTTATTACATGTAACATATCATGTATTATTATGAATATTAATAATTTTAATAAATACAGTATAATTTAGCATACTGCTTTTTCATTATCGTTAAAAAATTATTTCTTTTATATTATTTTTAATTTTTCAAAATTTCAAAGTAGCTTATTTTTAAGCACTTTTCAATCTAAAATAATTTTATACTATACATTTTTTTACCTTTTCTAAATCATATAAAGCTCATAAAACTAAAAGCAAAAATCTGGCTATAACTAGTCAAACATTTATTTAGTATACTCTCTTCAATTGTACTAAAATAATTATAGCCAACCATTTAACAGTCTGAAGTTATCCCTAAAAACTTCTTTTAGATATATTATTTAATATAATTTGATATTTATCATAGATAACAAAGTACAAAAAAAAATTTTTTCATACATTTTTACGAAAAAATCATTATTTAACAAAAAATTGGAGGTAGATTTCTTGATAAATCTCTCTGAATATAAAATCAGAATATAAATTTATAAGATGTCATTAATAAATTTCTATTTATTTTTTAATGTAGTATGCAACATCTGATACATCCACAAGAATATTGTTTAACACAATTTACTGAATTAACAACTTTAAAAATTCTTGTCGAAAATGGAGAATGGAAAACTGTCGATCACATATCAATTATTCATCATGGTCAAGTTATAAGTGCAAATCGCATAGTAAGAGATCCAGTTAGTGTACATGGCTTTAATCTCAAAAAAGAATACATAATACAATTATTGAATTGCAAGTTCTTTGAAATATTTTCGAATTATAATTGGTATTTAACTCCAATTGTACAGTTTTGCCATAATGAAAAAATAAAATTAACTGGTTTTTCTGAGTCAAATATATTAACATACACTAACTGTATAAAAAACTTATATGAAACAAATAAAAGTACAGAATATTTTTTCAATAAAATATTTTCGGTAGTCATAAAATTAAAAGAAGCATCAATTTGGGAAGTTAATAGTGCCTATATCTCTTTATCATTCATAGAAAAGTTGTTAAATCTTATTATAAAAACGTATAATGATAATTATATGTATGAAGAATTATTTAAAAAGAGATTACAAATATTTCACTTGAGAAGTGTAGATCTGTATCTAAAAAATATGTTAAAACAAAGATCAATTTTATATAGGCAATTATATTATAAATCGAGAGGTAAAAAACGCTGTGAATTTATTGGGAAATCTAGTCCATTTATTGGTATTCCAGAAGAAACTGTCGAGGAAAATGATCATTTAAAGAAAATTGATACAATAGCCGATTATCAAAATGCGTGTATGGAATTATCCACATTTTGTAAAAACTTCATTGACATTGATTTTAAAGATATGGGATGGGACAAAATCTTTTAAAAACGAATTATGCTATTTATTAATTTCTTAAAATGTAGTAGTTGTTGTCATTTCTATTAAAAAAATGCAATTGTATTATTTTAAAAATCTGATTGTTTGTATGGTTTATACAGTTAACAGGATTATATACTAATTCTTTGATATTTTATGTATTAAATGTTAAAATTGACCTACAATAAAATTTCAATATATTTAATGAATACATTGTATTTATATTTATAATAGTATTTATTTTATATATAAATGCTCGTTTATTACTAATTAGTAGTAATATTAAAAAGGAGATGATAGAAAAAATGTAATGTACTTTATGATGAAAAAAAAAATGTCTGACTTCATTTTGTCTTCACGGTGAAAATGGTTACCAAATGCTATATTTGTGTAAAAATTTTCGATTTTATATTTTACATTTTTACTTTATAATGTTATAACTTACTGAAAAATGTATGAATCAACACAATTTTTTTATGAGAAATAATATTTTTTAATAATCCCTTTTTCATTCGACATACTTTATCTTAATCAGGATATTAATAAGAAACTAGCAGATCATGTAGCTTTTGGAATAATCCACCATTTTTTTAAAATTAAATACTCTAATGATTTGAATTGAAGCGTTTTTTTTATTGTGATTTTAATTCATGTCAGAGATCATTATACTTAATCCAAATTATGTTAAATCATCACTGTGCCGCGACCCTTAGTGCTGGGTTTTTTTTTATTTTTTATATTTGTCACTATTTTATCTCACCTCTAACTAGACCGATTTTTCTTATCGATATGTAAAAATAACAGAAATTGTATCTAGTTGAATTTATAACACTCAAAAATTGAAAATTTTTTCCTTGTTCCCCGTACATGGTGGAAATCTCTAAAAAAATAATGATTTTATAAATCAGTAATTTTTGACATTTTTAATGTTTTTTCTTAAAACTGCCGTAACTTATTTAAAAATAAATAAATTAACATAATTTTGATTTTATAGGTACCACATATATTTACCTATTATTTAATATATTTTTTGTGAAAACCTGAGCCTTTACCTACCCACAGATGAAGTTTAAAAATGATTTATATGCTAAATCAAAGCTAATGCAATATACTTTATTACGGAAAAAAAAATTTAAACTTCATTTTGTCTTTATGATGAAATGGGCTGCGTATCTAATAGATGCTATTTTTGTGTTGAAATTTTCGATTTTATATTAAGGACTAATTTCCCATGTACTGCTACCTATAGAAGTACAAAAGTATTCATTGAAGATTATTTAATTTGTTAAAAAAAAACCGTTCAGTGAGTTTAATTTAAATAGAAGTACTAAAATATTGAAAATTTATAAAATATGCTTTAATAACTGCAAAATAAAATTTGGAACTTTTATTGTAGATTATATTCAAAGGAGCTAAATTTCTAACTTTTGTTTTTACGCTATTTAAATATCTATGTATGTATTTGTTACAATTCCTCAAGCCTAATTATTAGTATAATTTATTTTTCGCTTTGTAGATACTGCAAATATAAAGAATTATAGCAATATAACACAACGAAAATAATTTATTAGTAGCCCTTTAATTTGATCAATACAAAAACATTTCATCATGACTATAATTTTATGGGTGATATATAATGACAAGGTTCAGAATTATAATTTAATTTTTTGAAGAGATCCTCAATAAAACTAAGTTACGATGTAAATTTAGTAATAAATCCTCAAAGAAGAATAGAAAGTTTTACAATTGTTATACTTAAAGTATACTACATATAAGAAAAACTTTTTATGCGTGTATATCCTGATAAAATTTTTGATTCTTTATAAAAAAACTATCTAAACACAAAGAAACCTAATAGATGGATAAAAGATGATATAATTTATTCTTAGTAAGTGATTTAATATATAATTATTGAATAACACAGTTTTTACATTAAAATGCTTATGACATACAATTAAGTTTAATTAAAAAAATTTGTTATTTTTTTCCTAATCGCAAAATTAACTATTTGATTAAGAAATGGCGTTCTATGTAATGTAAAATAAACCACGTCATTTTTTATGCGTGTTCAATTTTTATTAACAGTGTTTATTTCATATATAATAAATATACCCACCTTGAAAAATAATATTTTATCGATTTTATTTTCATAAATATAAATATCTTAATATTATACATATATATATAATATATATAGTTTATAAAATAAAAAATGCTCTAATTAGGAAAAGATGACAACTTTTGACCTATTATTTTGGAAGTTACGTTATTTTTATCACGACGCATTACTCTGCTGCACACTTCCTCCAATATAATTTAAAAATGAGAATTACTCCAAAAGTTATTATCGACCAGTCAATTTTCTTATCTATTAAATTTCGTATGTCTCCCTCTGAAGACGAAACTGTTTGCGTACAAACCTTGATAAATCAACGTCAATTTTAAAATTAATAATATTTGTACCGAAATTATTTATATCATTACATAAAAATACATTTAATAAATGATAGATAAGTAGTTTAATTAATATATTTGAAAAAAAAAGTTTAAAAATTAATTTGTCAAAATTAAAATATCAAAAAAAAAAAAACGAAATTTTTGTATCTTAAATAACGATTTTAAATAGGTTAACTACTATTGGTTTTGATAGTTACTTTAACGGATATAATTGACAATTGAGTTCAGAATTACAACTTGTTGGTTGCTCTAAAACTCTAAATGTTATTATATTACAACAAATGGATGCATAATCATATTGAATGCATTATGTCAGTCTCAATTTTTTTAAACATAAACTTATGTATAAATATATATATTATTTTAAATTCAAATGATCAGTATTCCCCGTACCCCAGCGGAATATTGGGCATACATGAATACATGCAAAAAGATAAGGATAAAAATTTTTTTAAAAAAATCACTGAAATATAGTTCAAACTAAAAGTGGTCTTTAAAGATAATAACTGAAAAAAAATAAATAATTTTATATGATTTTATCTGAACTATTTATTTTGTAAATTAATCATAACATCTTAGCTTATTATCAGTTTTATCAGTATTATCAGTTGCAAATGACTATTGCAAGAGAAGAAATGAGAAGAATAGACGCATTCGAAATGTGGTGCTACAGGAAGATAGAAAAGATAAGTTGGACTGATAGAATTACTAATGAAGAAGTTTTGAAAAGGCATTTGAATGGAAATTAATATGGAAGAGTATACAGAAAAAAAAAATGAATTAATAGTTCATACTTTAAGACAAGGCGGGTTGCTATTATTAATCTTAGAAGGAATAATCGATGGAAAAAATCATAGAGGAAGATCAAGATTGTAATACATAAGTCAGATAATAGAAGATCATGAATATAATTCAAGAGTTATATCAAGAGTTGAAAAGGAAGGCTAGTGATAGAGAAACATGGAAGTTGCTGCAAACCAATCATTAGATTGAATACTGCAGAAGAAGAAAAGAAGAAATTTTAAATTTACTTGAATTTTCACATGTTAATTGAGAATGGGGTAACACTAGTCATTCCACTATATATATTTTATATACTATATAAAAATAATTTTAATAAATAATAGATAAGTAGTTTGGTTAATTTAGTAGAAAAAAAAAAGTTAAAAAAAAGAAACAAAAATTGTAAACATACAGTCAACAAAATTTTTAATATAAAATAAAAAAACCCAGCATAGTTGGGTCCAGTATAAATGATATCTGACAGTGATTAAAATTACTATCATAAAAAACGCTTCGATGCAAATCTATAGTATGGAGATTGAAATACAGAATATTGCATATACGAAAAAAATATATAAAATATTGCTTTATCGATGTAAATTTATTGTAAATGAATTCAACACACTGTTAATAACAACTATACTCTACGAAAAACTACGATACATCAAAAGATCACAAATCGTATCTATTCGAAAACATTACCCTCAAAAATTGAAAAAATTTTATTCGTTCTCAGTACATGGGGAAATCTTTAAAAAAATTACAAA
The DNA here is from genome assembly GCF_025091365.1 of Daktulosphaira vitifoliae. Lineage (NCBI taxonomy): Eukaryota > Metazoa > Arthropoda > Insecta > Hemiptera > Phylloxeridae > Daktulosphaira > Daktulosphaira vitifoliae. Next base: position 35,883,391 of record NW_026099575.1, read on the forward strand.
TTTAAAAATCGCTAATTTTCGAAATTTGTTCAATATTTTTCACTTAAAACTGCCATAACTTATTAAAAAGGGTATGGATCTATACAATTTTTTCATGAGAAATACTATTTATATACTTCTTTCATTTGAAATACTTTTTTTTTAAATCATACTATTTTCTTTATATGGGGGTTCAAAACTTAAAAATACATATAGCAAATAGAACTTTTTCTAATTAATTTTTGAAAGTGTTCCGGAAGTACTGACACTATTATCTAGTTAAAGATATTACACTCAAAAATTGAAAAAGAATATAAATCAAAATAAAACCCAAGATAACTTACAAAAAAAAAAAAAAAGATTTAAATATTTCATTTGTCGTACAAATGTACTCATTTTAATAAATAATCATGTCATTGCCTTTATACGTTCATCGATAAAACTATACGTATTAACTACAATTGCTGATTATATAATAAGATGGGCTTTATTAAAAGAATAAAAAATAATTTTACAATGTAAATAACAATTAATCTTTTTAACAAATGAAAATGAATTACCCGTGCAATAGATCTAATAGCGATAAACAATAGCAGTGGCGTATTTTGAATGATTTCTCAGGTGGTGTCCAACTTTTAATGAACCTCACAAACGAAAATGATAGAAATGTTTACTGACGTAAAAAAAACTTACTATTTTTCTAATTACTATTTTAGGAATTGACAAATAATTTGAAATTTGAAATTTTGGTACTGTTGTATCTTAAAAGAAACAACCCTAGTGTCTTAACTTAAAGTAATAAAAGTTTAATAATAACTCAAATGTATTTATTATAGATATAATTAAACAATGCAAAACATACAAAATAAATGTACACTAAAAACACAATAAAACAATACACAAAATGAAAACTTAATGTCATAAACGTACCGCACGAAAAGAGATTACCTTCGGTGCTCCTGAAGTCCTCTTTCCTCTACGATTCATTCCATTTCGTCTTATATACTAAAATATTTTATTTTTCTTCTTTTTGAAAAATTAATAATACTATCGTTTTCAAAAATGTTTATAAATATTTAATTCCTGATCTAGTAATAATAGATAGCTTTACAAATGATAAACTATATTACAGTATACAGACTGATTTTTTTATCATAACCCACTCATTTACTTGTAGAATAAATATAATTTAAACATTATTTTTGGTTTTCTTTAGTTACACATTATTCTTAAATTATTAACTATTTAAAACTTTTTATGTTCATCCCTTATGCCTTGTAAGGGTGTCAACTTTGTCTTTTTGTCTTTTAAANCTTCCCTTATGCGGGTGTCAACTTTGTCTTTTAAATGGGAACACATATTTTGAATATAATAAAATGTTTGGATTTTTAATTAAATAGTAAATGGCATTTGAATTTTTAATATAACTTTATTAGTTTATTAGATATAAACATTTAAAGTTTCAAATTTTTGAGTTAATATACATGTATAATACACATGATGATATGATTANATTTAATATCATGTATAATACACATGATGATATGATTACAAATACAGGTAGCTAAATGGTTTATATGATATCAATGTCGCAGTCACGGATTGTTTATTATCAATTATGACTATCATAGATATACTTTCTGTATTGACAGTTAGTGTATTTATAAACTCACAACAATGTGCCTTACTACCATTGATAATAACAATGCTGTGTACCTGCTAATTTCTTTGAAGTTGTTTTAAACAAAGTAACTCATAACTAAATACTTTATTTATAATAAGTAAACAAATAATAAAATCTCCTTTCAGTATTGATGTTCGTAAATTACTTGCTTTTGATGATGTTTCAGTGTCATTCCACTTCGAAATTATAAATAACGATTCAATTAGGTACACAAAAAGCTCAAGAAAATCATTGACAGCATAAAAACGTTCAACTCATTTAGTCGCACATAATTGTTTTAATGATTTTTTAGTTATACATTTTTGACTTTCTTCGATTTGACTTTTCAACACATCTTTTCGCTTTGGGTATATGAAAAAATCTCTAACTTTAGATGTTGTTCCTAATCAATTTCGTGTTTCTTGTATAGAAGATGAATAAGAAATAGCAAGGTTTAAAACATGAACAGCACAATGAACAAACGTCGCAAGCGGATAACTTTGGTGAATAAGAGATTGAGCTCAGTTAAATTGACCACAGACATAGAAGCACATCCATCGTAACACTGTCCTCTAACGTATTTTGTTTCTACGCCAAATGAATGTAAACTTTGAATAATAATATATAAACCTTTTCCAGTAGTATCTGTTGTAGGCATAAACTGAAGAATTCTTCCTTGGTAATCATATTTTCAACATCTAAATATCGAACACACAAAGTTACTTGTTCGCTTCCACCAATGTCGGCCGTTACATCAGCAAGTATTTTGAAACATCTTTGGGCATTTATGTTTGTTACGATTTTATTTAAAATAATTTTATTACAGGATTCAATTATTTCATTTTGAAGTGTTTCACTTGTATATTTTATTGTTTCTTTAGCTTCCAAAAATGATTTTAAACGGTCATCTCCTTGGGCTCTGTATCTTAATATTTCTCTAAAATTTCCTTGATTTTCTTGAATAATTTGTCATTTTCTTGATATATACTGAAGTTACAAAGATAGCCGTTATTGTCAAAAAAAAAAAAATAATAATAATAATAACATTAAAAATGCAAATAATAATTAAACCTATAAGGTAGTTTAACCCTAAAGTTATTTTCGATTTGTTAAAGTCGTTAAAATTAATTCAGTAATATAGGTCATTATTTTGTAAAATTGAAAACAAAGCATTTTTTTAATATTTGGTTTAACTATGAATTTCTTGATCTATTATTACAAAAATATAATATAGTCTATTATTTGTAAACCTAGAAGTAGAACACTTTTGTAATGTTTAGATTAATTGTAATTCCCAAATTATTATTACTATCAGAAAGTAAATATTTATAAACATTTTTGAAAATGATTACTATATGAATTTTATAAAAAGAAAAACAAAATATGTTAGTATATAAGATGAAATGGAATTAATTGAAGAGAAGAGAAAGAGAAGACCTAGGGAGTACCGAAGGTAATCTCTTTCCGTATGGTACGTTTGTGACATTAAGTTTTTATTTTGTGTATTATTTATTTATCCGGTTTTAAGTGTATCAATATTTTATATGTTATATTTTGATTGATTATATCTTTATTAACTACATTTTGCGTTATTATTGAACTACTAAAACTATAAGTTAGAACAAAAAGATTGTTCCATATATAAATACAACAAAGTGGCGCCAAACTAGAGACTCGATCACACGACTCCGAGANTCAAATCTCCTGTTATTTTCTTTTATCAGAATTATTATGTCATTAATTCAATTACTAATTAAATTGTTAAACTATATTATATATTCAACTTAATAAATTTTTATGTTGATTATAATCGCATGGCATGATGTTTTTTGTTAATAACTAAATGGAAATAGCAATTTCACATGGGCAAAATTTTTAATAGTTGCAAGAGAATAAATCCAAACGTTGATATTTTATTTCATACAGATTAAATTTTATATGCATAAATATTCTGTTAACCGATATCAAATTTATTCCACTTGAACTTTCATAAAAAAATCTCTATCATTTGTAAACTAATGTAATAAATAAACAAACAAATACAAAAGGTTTTTCTTCAAAATATCTTTAAAATATATATATATATTTTTTTTTTTTGATAATTCTCTGTATTATTCTTAAAATATTGTATTCTTTGACCAATAATACAATTAAAATAAATAAGTATTGTTTATACTAAATTTATTTATAATTGGCTTATACATTTTTTTAATGAATTTTTACAATTAAGTTTCCTTGACAATTAGATGTAAATGTTGATTTTATCGACATTTCAGTTCACTTCGTTTTTTCCCGTGAAAAATAAACTATCGTCTTGTGTAATTATTAAGATTTATTTAATTAGTTATTGATATGGCAAGTGAAAAAAATATTTTTGGTCAAACAAATGAATCAAACTTACATAAGGTCATACGCAGAGTTGAAGAAATATGGAATCGTCGTTTCATGCATTCCAATTGTGTTTTAAATAATACAAATAAAGGACAAATATCAAAAAAGTCAACTAAAGATGGAAGAATTATCTGTAAACACTATTAAGATTAATAATTAAACTAACTATTTCGAATAGAGAAAAAGTTTTTTAATATAAAATATAAGAAAAATTAATAATAAGTTCTCTTATTCATATATAACAATAATTCAGTCGCTTTACTTTAATTTAACTATTTTAATATTAAAAACCTTTTTCGAAATTGATTATTTAATTAATAATTATTAAAATTATATTCAATTTGCAGCAATTATTAATAAAAATATTTATCCTATAAAAAATTCCATTATTCCAAAAAAACGCACGTATCGAAAAACGAATAAAAATGATAAAATTATTCCAGAAAAATTGGTAACTATAATTATATTAATATATTTATTCGATTTAGCTATGTTATTGGGGTTTGTCTGATTCAAAAATATAAAATAAACTATCAACCCCCTTAATATAAATGCGGTAACATAATGTTTAATATTATTCTGCTATTTTTTCTATTAGATTTTTATGGGAAATTCAATTTTTATCGAAGATAATAATATAATATTAAGTATAGTTTATTTGTTTATTTAAATATCTCTTTGGTTACCTAGAATATGATGCAGCAAAGAGAATTCGGAACACTTTTTCAGAATGAAAAATCTGAAAAATATAAAAATGAAATTTTAAATTCAACAGAAAAAAAAAATATAGCAATTTCAAAAGACAATCCGCTATTAATATCAGCTGATTTGTTAGAAAAGGTATATTTTATTATGCTTTATTTCAATAAAAAGATTTTAGGGTATACCCTAAACCATTTTTTGGACTTAAAGCAGATTTCTTAAATAAATTTATCATATAATTAAATATATTTTTATGATCCGTTAAGAGTTTTCATAAGAAAAATTTGGAACGCAACAAATCCGAAATAAAAAAACAACTTTTTGAGATATCTTCTAATACTACTGCTCGACCAAATTTAAAAAGAAATTCATCCGAAGAAGATGAAAAAGTCATAAAAAGTATACAACTTTTAAAATATAATTCATTTTTAAAAAATATGAAGTTTTGATTTTTGAAACAAATATGTAATATTTTTAAACATAAATTATTTTAGAGCCAAAAGTTAGTTCTAATCCTTTGACCTTAAATACGCCGAATGACGTAAATTTACTTGCTCTGTCCACTATTGAAGTAATAAAAGTACCAGAGAAAGAAAAAGGTAATTAGTTATTTAATCTATTTATTTTATGTAAAATTAAATAAAAAAAGATTATTTATTAAACATAATTAATTATAATAATACGAGTTAAATTAATATAACTTCTGCAGAGGCGTGTCATTAAGGGGGTCCATGGACGTTTTAAACAAAAGTAATTATACGTGTTTAATTTCATATTCCAAAACCTTAAATAAACCTAAATAATAGTAAACTGTTCAACAAAGTCTTTTATTAATTTTATGAAAAATGTTTAAATATGGTTACACTTGCAGAAGTAATGCAAGATCAGAACACAAAATCTCTTGATCAGTATAATGCACCTTTATTTAAATCGCCCACATCATGGTATACTTCAAACACAATTAATGAGTACATTAAAATGATAGTAAAACGGTCAGAAGGTCAAGTTTATGCAGTTGTCACTGATTTTATTGTAGCGTATCTTCGAGGAGGTTATCCAGCTGTAAGAAGATGGATAAAAAAAGATATTCACACAATAAAATTACTTTTTGTGCCCATGAATGTATATGAGAGTCATTGGATATTGACAGTGGTTAATATACCTGAAAAGACTGTGACATCATATGATAGTCTTAAGTCGTATGAGGGTCCTTATCCAATGGTATTAAAAAATTTCTTAATTGAATGGGAGATGGACAAAAAAGGAAAAGCTTCTACATGGACATTACAAATAGGCGAGACATCTCGCCAAACCAATGGACATGATTGTGGGCCATTTACTGTTGAGCTGGCAGAAAAAATGTCTCGAGGAGATACAACACCAATAAATGCAAATTTTATGCCTTTTATAAGATTAAGACACAAAAATGAAATTATTGCTGGCGAGCTATTCAATTAATATTTTTATGAATGAAATTTTATTTTTGTATTTTATATTAATTTTCTTAATATTCACTATAATTTTAAATTTTTATTTGTATACCATCAAATATTTTTTTACTTTTTCTATGTTTAATTGTTGTTTTGTTATGTTATTTTAATCTTATTTTTCTTTGTAACATTTCATTTAAGAAATTCAAATTTAATATAAATTTATCTTAACTGAAATAATTTAATGTTCTTGTTATGTGAATATACAAATATTATAATATACAGTTATGGATACAATTAAGTTATATTATCTACTATCTTAACAACTTAATTTTAATTTTACTAAATGACGATTCATAAAGAATTTCATAACTTTTGTTTATTTTTTAAATACTATTTTAATTATAAAAAATTCTTTTCTGTATTTTTTATGAATGCGGTATATTGAATAGGGGTAACTAAACTTATTTGTTTATAATTCTCTAAACTGATAAACTATAAAATAAATTTAAAAATGAACTACAAGTTCAGAATATTTCCGTTGTTATTATATTTTTGCTACGGGTATTTTTGTTATCTAAATGACCCAATGAAATCCAAATAATTTCTAGAAATCTCTGATAAAATGTAAATAATTACGTGTCGTCGAATCCTATCAAATTATCTTCAATTTTGTTATTTATTTAAAATACCATTTATTTTATAGTAAATAAATATAGTATATTATAAAAAAAAGTTAATACCAATATATTAGGCATTTTTGTATAAAATATATGTTTTTACTACAATTGGGACCCACAAGATTATTAAAAAATAATATGCATATGCATAAAAAGGTTGAAGACCCTAGTCTAAGATAACAGGTCATCTTCAACCCAACACATTTACCAATGGCTCACTGCTGACGCAAAATAAAACCATGGCATCCCAGGTCATGCACCGTCTGAAAATTACAAATTGAATTAATCAACGCTCTTGTTACCATGTAATACATTCGACAAATAAAAAACAAATCATTGTAGTAGCGGCGGCAACAGACTGTCCGAACCCGAGCAGCCGCCTGTTTGTTACAGATCAAATAACAAAACGCCAATTTTTAGTCGACTCCGGTTCCGACTTATCTTGTTACCCTCAACGGCTACTACGGGAACGACGCCATGCCACCGATTACGACCTCAGCGCGGCCAACAACAGTACCATAAAAACTTACGGGACGGTCCATCTCAATTTGAATTTAGGACTTCGACGCAGTTTCCCGTGGAGTTTTATTGTCGCCGACGTGAGTACTCCTATCATTGGTTCCGACTTCATGGCATACTACCACTTGCTGCCGGATTGCCGTACCAAACGTCTTATTGATGGTGTCACAGGCTTGGCTGTGAATGGTAAGGTTTCCTCTGTAAATCAATGCAGCATAAAATCAGTTGCCAACACTTCCCCTTGGGCTGCACTTCTCGCAGAATTTCCGGACATCACACGTCCCACCGGATTGCCCAGGACAATAAAACATCAAACAGTGCACCACATTCTTACGACACCTGGTCAGCCAATAGCCTGCCGCCCACGCCGCTTAGCTCCAGGTAGACTAAAAATCGCCAAACAGGAATTCGCGGAAATGGTCAAGGCAGGTACCGCTAGACCTTCAAGCAGTCCGTGGTCTTCACCATTACATTTAGCACCGAAAGGGGAGAACAGCTGGCGTCCTTGCGGTGATTACCGCGCGCTGAACGCCCGAACTATACCAGACTCCTATCCAGTCAGACACATACATGATTTCTCGCACAACCTGGCTAATTGCACGCTATTTTCCACAATCGATCTGGTAAAGGCTTACCATCAAATACCTGTTAATCCGGACGATATATGCAAAACAGCCATTACCACTCCATTCGGACTTTACGAATTTCCTTTTATGACATTCGGATTGCGAAATGCTGGACAAACTTTTCAACGCTTCATAGACGAAGTTACCAATGGGTTGGACTTCTGTTATGCATATATTGATGACATTTTGGTATTCTCTAAATCGGAAGAGGACCACAAACAGCATTTACGCACTCTTTTCGGGAGACTTTCTGACTACGGTGTTGTCGTTAACCCGCAAAAATGTGTATTGGGTTCGGCTGAGGTGAAATTTCTAGGTTACCTAGTATCTTCTGAAGGCACCCGCCCGCCACCGGAACACGTCGACGCCCTACGACAGTATCCATTGCCAAAATCTATGCAAGGATTACGCCGGTTTTTGGGAATGGTAAATTTTTATCGCCGGTTTATTCCCAAAGCTGCCGACCTGCAAGCACCACTTCACGGTATTCTCAAAGGCCCGAAGACAAAAGGTTCCCAACCGATAGAATGGACTCCCGAGGTAGAAAAAGCGTTCACCACATGCAAAGAAAGTCTTGCGACCGCTACTCTTTTAGCACATCCTCATCCAGCCGCACGACTTGGACTATTCACAGACGCATCTAGCCAATCTATCGGCGCATGTCTGCAGCAGCGAGTCAATAACATCTGGCAACCCATAGCATTTTTTTCAAAGAAAATGTCGGTGAAACAAAGTGCGTGGCCTGCGTATTATCGTCTCCCCTCGTCGTACCGACCGCTTTGCATGTTGGACGACTTGGGGAAGATCCTCGAGCGGCTGCTCATCACCCGGATCGAAGCCCAAAAACCGTGAAGCCCTGCTCAGGGTGCAAAGGCGGGCGGCGATCCGGACAGTTTCGGCTTACCGAACGATGTCCGGAGTGGCGGCGGGTATCCTGTCGTCACTGCCGCCCGCCGATCTGCTCGCCGAGGAACGCGCCGCCGGGCATGAGCTCCGCCGAGAGCGAAACCGGTCCCTCGAACCCGAGGACCGGCTGGCGCTCAGGCGGATGACCATGCTCCGGTGGCGGACTCGCCTCTCGGAGGAAACGAGAGGCGAGTGGACCAGGTCCCTCATAGGACCCGATCGGCTGGACAGGTGGGTGGACCGGACTCACGGTGAGATGACTTATCGTCTCACCCAAGTGATGTCCGGCCACGGCTGCTTTAACGAGTACTTACACCGTATTCGTAAAGCAGCCGCGCCGACGTGCGACCACTGTTCGGATCGCCCGGGAGAGGCTGATAGCGCTTTGCACACCCTCTTCCGGTGCGAGGCGTGGGCCCAGGAACGGGACTCTTTGGAGTCTCGACTAGGGTCCACGTTTCGAGTCGGGTCCATGGTGGACCTGATGTTGAGGAGCCGGGAGGCGTGGAGGCTCGTCCAGGCGTTCGCCGAATCCATCTTAAAAAAGAAGGAGGAAGCGGAACGCCTGAGACAGAGGCAGCCTCGCCGCCCGGCACAGGAGGACCTGAGGCGCTGGTTTAGGCCGGCGCCTTAGGTATTCGTGTTTTATGTGTTTATGTTTTTGTTTCGTGAGTTATTTGTGCCCCCTTCGCTTTAATGGGGGAGGCCACACCACGTTGTGAATCAGCTCTTGGTTAATTTCGGGCTGATTCACAATGTGGTGGTGTGAGTTTTAAAGACGGCGTGGGCCGCCCTGAAGTAATATCTAACGATAGTTCCAGGGCGGTCCACAATCAAGCCGATCGGAGAAAAAAAAAAATTCTG
>NW_026099575.1:35893436-35917605 GCF_025091365.1 Daktulosphaira vitifoliae
TGACCGGAAGCCGGTGGGCCGCGGAGCTTCCGCATGACGACCCGATAGGGTTTCCCCCACGGGTCGTGGTCCACCGACTTCACGAGTTCGGCTCAGCACTTCACTTTGGCCCGCCTGATGGCGAGCTTCAGCTCTTTGCGGGCCGACCTCAGCGCCTCCCTCGGGTCCGGGGACTCCGGTTCCCGCGGCCGTCGGTTGAAGCGCGTCATGGCCCTCCTGACCCTGACGCACTCCTCACGCCTGGCCGCCACCTCCTCGGTCCACCAGTGGACTGGCGGTCCGCGAGTCGTCGACGGTCGTTTGGCCGGGAGGGCGAAGTCGCAGGCTGCGACCACCCTCCGGTCCAACTCTTCCGCCGCTTCACTCGCGGAGACGCGCCGGCCCGGCACCGCGGGCGCCGACCATTGAGCGAGTAGTAGGCCCGTCTCAAAAGCGTCGACGTCCGTGGCCGGTCCGACCCGCCAGCCCACTCGTCCACTGCGAGACGGCACGCGGGGCACGGCTCGAGGGGGACGGCCGCCATCGCCGCACTCGTACACGATGTACCGGTGGTCGCTGAGGTTTTCCCTGTACGGGAGAACCGACCAGCCGGTCACGTGCGGGTGCAGCGACGGGGACACCAGCGTGACGTCCACCACCGAGCTCGAGGAGTGACCCTCGAACGTCAGGGTGGATCCCCTGTTGGCCGACACCAGCACGAGGGCTGACATCAGGTCCAACAGTTCTTCGCCACGCTGGTTCGTGTCCGCCGACCCCCAGACCGGGGAGTGAGCATTGAAATCCCCGGCCACAAGCTCCCCGCGACCGTCGCGCGGCCTCCCAAGCCTCCTCGCCCGTAGGCAGGAGGACACGGACTCGAGGAGTCCGGCGATCGGCAAGCTGGGCGGCGCGTAGCAGCTCAAGACGTCTATGCCGTCTATCTTCGCCATCCACCATCTCCTCGGTGATAACAAAACCACCAACAGTTACCTCAGTGACCCGGAGGTCACTGGAGGATGGCTGCTTGGCACATCCTCCGGCAGTAGCTTGGGCGAAAACGCCCCCTGGACCCTGCCTCACCAGTTCGACGGTCTTGGTCTTGGTACAGTCGCTGGATAACGACCGGGTCAGGCCTGTAGCGACACCCTTCTCAGCCGGCCCTGGAGACTCCGATTCTCCTGGAACGGTAACCGTAATGTTTGAATGGTTTCCTTCCATGTTCGGTTTTACAGGTGTCCTTCCCTCCGTTTTACCTACCGCCAGGGGATTTGTTTTCGGTGTTACCTTCACCTAGGTGGTCGCCTTACCAGGCTATCGGGCTCACCCGCCCGTTTTGAAATTACCCTCGTCGCTACCACTTATTCGTCCACTCAAGGAGTGACTTATATCACTGCTATCCTGCATATCTGCAGGGTTAACGAGCGAACGAGGAGCTCATTGTCCTCAACCGCTTATTCGTCAGCCCGAATGACTACATATTTCGCGGCTAACCTGCATATCTATAATTTAAAAATTATTATAATTCAAAAATAATCATAAAGGGAACAACAAAAACATGCAAACAAAAAATTAAAAATATAACGATTGCAAAATTAAAATAATTTAAAAAACACATTAATTATTACAGTCATTAAAAATAAATATTTAATAATTATTGCAACTGCTGTACAAGAATTACACATTTTAATAAATACTAAAGAACACCACAAAGGTGTTCATGAATGTCAATAAATAAACATGATAACGAAAATTAAAAATGTATGATTTTGTTCAAAACACACCACATAGTGTAGTCACCAATAGATAAAACACTGACTTACTAATTTTATTTAACAAATAAAAACGAATTACCCGCGTAATAAATCCGATATTTATTAAAGCCAGCACTCTTGGCCATTGGGTCGAGCCGCTATTCAATCACGGTCGTCCAGATACAACAGATGCGCAGCCTAAAAATTACAGAAACAAATTAAATTAATATTGCCATTTTCCTAATAATAATAATATATCTATAGTATTATTATTACAACTGCTATGAAATTGTCAATAACACGTTTCAATAAGAAATAATCATAAAAGGAATCACAAATATAAATGTAGTAAACACAAAAAAAAAAAAAGTATATATGTGTAAATATATATATATATATTTATAGAGAGAGATTGTACACTGATGTAGTACAATTCGCACTAATAAATGAAATACAAAATAACCTAATGATTAACATATGCAAAGTAAATCGGTTAAAATGTAAAAAGATAAACTCAACTATGAGAGAAATAAAATCATGACAATTAATTATTGTTTAATGAAATAAAATAAATTACCCTTGTAATTAGTGATGAGCAAAACAAGAACAAGACCAAGACTGTCAAAGTCTTGGTCATAGTCTTGTTCTTGATAGCTCAGTCTTGGTCTTGGTCTTGCTTTACTAACTCAGTCTTGGTCTTGGTTTTGGTCTTGCAAATCTAGTCTTGTTCTTGTTCTTGGTCTTGCTTTGCTAACTCAGTCTTGGTCTTGGTTTTGGTCTTGCAAATCTAGTCTTGTTCTTGTTCTTTGTCTTGCTTATTTAGTCTTGTTCTTGTTCTTGGTCTTGCCCATAAAATCTTGTTCTTGTTGTGAGTCTTGTCACAATACTCTTGCAAAATCTTGCATTCATTTATATTTGTAAAAAAATTCTACTTAAAAGGTTTAAATAACGAAGTTATCTACTTCAGTTTGTAAATTCAAATTTAATTTATATGCCATAGGATTTTTAAGTTAGAACTTAATATTAGCATAAACAATATGGATGATTTTTTTATGAATAGTTTGGGGTATTAAAAAAAAATAAACAAATAAATTAAATTATAAAAAAATAAGACGTTATTGAAACAAAGTATTTTTTCACTTTAAACTGATGGCGTAATATTGTCCGAATGGTAACGCAGCGGATGTGCGGTCGGGGAGGACGCGATTTCGATTCTCCTAGTCGGATAATTTTTTTTGCATTTTAATTAATTTTTTTCATTGAATAATGAACATGAATATATTTATTTTATGAGTTTACCAGTCGCCGGTTTTATGTATCGATTTTTAAAACCGGTTTTAAATAATAATCGCTTTCTGTTCATAGACACAGTTTTTAAAAATTATTGGTTTTGATTAACAAAACCGAAAAAAACTGTTATAACCAGTTTTTATAAAACCAGTTTCAGTCTCCGCTTTAGAAGTAAACAAAAATTTTATCTAATTTTATCATAATGTTTGAAGCACGGAATATTTATTTTTAATCTTCTTTAATTATTTAAAATTAATTAATTACAATTGAATGACAATAAATTTTGAAACATGATTGTAAAATTTTAAGTTAATCGGTAACATCAGCTCATAGGTAATATTTAATTTGAACAATACGCGTAATGAATAAAAATCAAAGTAAAATTTAATATTGTCGAATCTGTCATTAATAATCTTAACGATTTTAACCAACAACAATTTTTTTTTTTTTTTTGCAAGAGTGCAATACTCTTGCAGTTTTATTCTTGTTGTTGCAAGATTCTTGCATTTTGAGTCTTGGTCTTGGTCTTGTTCTTGCAAGTCTAGTCTTGTTCTTGTTCTTGGTCTTGCTAGAAAAGTCTTGGTCTTGTTCTTGTCAATTGAGTACAGTCTTGATGTTGGTCTTGCTGATATTATTACAGTCTTGGTCTTGTTCTTGGTTTCGTAGAAATGCAAGACCAAGCCAAAACCGCAAGAACAAGAGTAATTCTGCTCATCACTACTTGTAATAAATCCTAAACCATCAGCGATTTCCAGCGTATTCATAAGGACACAACAGATGTAAGTCTAAAAAATCCAGCACAGTGGGTTGGGGGCACAGTGGTGACGTGGGATAGTTGGATCAAGTATAATGATATCTAACAGTGATTAAAATCACTATCAAAAAAACGGTTCATTGCAAAATTTAGATAGTGTTTAATTTAAAAAAATTAGTTGATTATTCCAAAAGCTACATGATCAGCTATTTTCATATTAATATCCCGAATGAAAAAGGGATTATTAAAAAATATTATTTCTCATAAAACAAATGTGTTGATCCATACACTTTTCAATAAGTTATGGAATTATAAAGTTAATAATGTAAAAAATAAAATCGAGAATTTTCACACGAAAATAGCATTTGGTAGGCCATTTTCACCACAAAGACTCCAGAGTTCAATTTTTTTTCTTCATAATAAAGTATTACATTATCTTTAATTTAAGATATATATAAAAGTGTCAGACTTTCCGGAACATTTTCAAAAGTCAAGCTGAAAAAGTTTTCATTTTAAATCCCCCCCTGTAAAGGGTTAAATTTATAAAAAATATATGCCGAATGATAGGTAAAGGCATCAAGCATCTATATAAAAAAAAGTTACATTGATATGTTTATATATTATAAAGTTATGGCAGTTTTTAGTAAAAAAATTGAAAAAATTTTGAAAATAAGTGATTTTTAAATTTGTAATTTTTTTGGAGGTTTGTGATCTTTTAACGTATTATTGAAAGAAATCCGTTCGGTGAGAGCTGAGAAAAATTGGTAACAGATACAAAAAATAAATAAATAAAAAAAATACATCATAGTAAAACCAATACCTTCTCAGCTTCGCATTGAAGCTAAAATTACAAAATGAAAACTAATTTATCGGTGCCATTACCATAAAAAAGTACGTTAATTATTGACCGACTAATAATATTTAACAAATAAAAATGAATTATCCGTATAATAAATCCGTTATCCATTAGAACCAACACTCTTGACCAACAGGCCGAGCTATTATTGAAGCATTCCTCAGGATACAACAAACTCCTCCTAAATATTACAAAATCAAATTAATTAATACTGCCTTCACGATAATAATATATCTACAATATTATTATTACAAATACTGCGAAATTGCCAATAAACCATTTCAATAAGAAATATTCATAAAGGGAATCACAAATATAAATGTAGTACGTGCAAACAAAAAACGGTAGCACAGTAGAGTCGAGGTACAGTGTAGACAAGGCATAGATGGGACAAGTATAGATGATATTCGACAGTGATTAAAATCACTATCATAAGAAACGCTTCGATGCAAATCTGTAGATAGTGTTTCATTTAGAGAAATTGGTGGATTATTCCAAAAGCAACATCAACTCTTATTTCTTTGATTATATCCTAATTAGTAGTTCTTTGATTTTAAAATATAATATATGAATAAATACTAATTATAATTATTAAATTTAGTATGAAAATGATATTCAATAATTTAATATTGTAATTTAAACGGAGAAATTATAAAAATAATAAAGAAGTTGTATTTTTCTTTATTTTTGCGTGTATAAAAATTTAAAGGGCTAGATACAATAAATTTCAATAAAAACTGTTTGTTACTATAAATAAATGCACTGAACTACAAGGAACTTTCATCAGTAACAAAAATATACCATTCTAAATCAATTTCTCGCAATGTTTTCAAATCTGCAATTAGACTTTTTCTATCACTTCTAAGTTTTAATATTATTAAAAATTAGTATTTACATATGAAAAATTGGCATCGAAGCTAAAAAATTGGCTATTTAAGCTAACTCAAATTTAAAAATTACTTTTTCGACTTTAAAAATGTAAAAAAAATTTAATAAGTTTAATTTCTTATGTCTTATGAACTTTACTCTATGTCAATTAAATTATTTAATATTCATAAAGTCAATATATTCTCCTAATAAGATATTTTAAAATAAAATAAAATACAAAACCTAGAATTTTAATAGAAAAATAGCATATTTTTGAATACAGTAGCCATTTGCACATAGAAGATAGGTCGTCGGGACAAATTTTTTTTTTCGTTTTATAGTACATAAAATAAACTTTAATTTGATATATGTTTAAAGGACGCAGTATTTCCTGAAAATTTTCAAAAATTAAGTTGAAAAAGTTAGTTTTTGTAAAAAAGTTGCTATTTTAAATCCCTCTTTTGAGCAGAATAAGTGTTAGATTTTCAAAAAAATGATATCAAATGAAAGGGAAATATCTAAGGTTTTATTATAAAAAAAATGATGTTGATTTGTTTATTTTTGAAAAAGTTATGGAAGTTTTAAGAAACAAAAGTGAAAAACATTACAAAATTTACCGATTTCTAAATTTGTAATTTTTTTGGATATTTCCCCCATTTGCGGGGGAAATTTTTCAATTTTTAAGGGTAATATCTTCAACTAGTATCTAGTTGTGATCTTTTGGCGTATTGTTGAAAGAAATCGGTCCAGTGAGAGCTGAGAAAAAGTGGCAACAGACATAAAAAAAAATCACATCATGGTAAAATTAATAATTTCTCAGCTTCGCATCGAAGCTAAAATTAATATATATATTTATATAAAAAAAAATATGTGAACTAAATTGTAGAACTAATTGTTTTGTATAAGTTAAGTCCTTACAGTTTTTCTTTTAAATCCATTAGTTTTCTAGAAAAATGTCAAAAAACATAATATTTCGTAAAATTGCCGAAATTAGCATATTTACAAATATTTCATCATATATGACGAACCATATGTGATACGACCTAATGTTTCATACGAAAATTGTTTAAAATTAAATTTTACGAAATAAAAGTAATAAGTACAAATTTCATTGAACCGATTGTTTTATTGCTATAGCTGAAATAACTCGATCATATTACGATTTTTACTTAATATATGAATTTTATTGCTTAATTTAAATATATTTCATTTATATTGTAATGTGATGTATTTGTTTGACTTAAACGCATAATTATACTTACTTCTCAATATTATTGCATAAATAAAAAAAAAATTACTACGTAAAATACAAAATGTTAAATTCAACAGTTGAAGCTTTAGGCCATGACGTCGATTCTCATATTATAAATAAGTCTTCAATACATAGATGCCGTGATGCTATGCGAATTGAACGGGCTAATTTAATAAAAAAAAATTTTCAAAGTTGTCCTTCTATTTATGTCACTGTGCATTGGAATGGAAAGATTTTACCAGCTTTAAATGTAAGAGATTCAGGCATTGATAGGTTACCAATTGTGATAACTAGTAAAAATTTAGATTTATTAATTGGTATACCGAAACTGAAAAATTCGACGGGATATGAACAAGCTATTGTGCGTTAGATGATTGGGACTTATTAAATATTGTCCAAGCTCTATGCTGCGATACCACCGCATCTAATATTTAAAAACGTATAAAAAAATTGGAATAATATTGATGTTTCTAATACGATCTGTGGAATAGATGACGTCGAATGTGCTCTGCACTTGAAAATTATCGAAATGATATTCTCCAATTTTCTAGGGAAATGTTGGGAATCGGATGTTTTAGAGATAATCATCCGATTATAAAGAATTGCTCAAGCTATCTATAATTTTTTTAAATGGTGACTCAGATAAAAAAATTAAAATACACCCTCCTGGAGCCATGCACCAAGCTCGTTGGATGAGTAAAGCAATATATTGCTTAAAGGTTTTTTTTTACCGAAAACAGTATTTACTAAAAACTTTTAAAATAAATACTATTCGAGATATATGTATTTTTATTATTCGATTTTATTTAAAAGCCCGGTTTAACTGTACTGAACCGTCCAAAGCTCTGAATAACGACTTAAATTTTATCAAAGAATTAAAGTTATATGAACAACCGTTAATTGCGAAAGCAGCGTTAAACAAAATTTATAATCATTTATGGTACTTAACATAGGAAACAGCTGCTCTAACATTTTTTGACGATTCCATTTCAACAAAATAAAAAAATTAATGGTTGTATTCCTTAATAATGAGTCAATAATAAACCCTAGCAAACGTTTTATTCTTTCATCGTGTGATATTGACAAATTATTTCAGGTATAATAATTTTTGATATCTTTATTTTTTGATGACTATTGGATAATTGATATTTTTTTTTAGAAAAAACTGTAGCTTCTTTTTTGTCAAAAAGCAGTATGAAATTTTTTAAATATGCTAATTTCGGCAATTTTACGAAATATTATGTTTTTTGACATTTTTCTAGAAAACTAATGGATTTAAAAGAAAAACTGTAAGGACTTAACTTATACAAAACAATTAGTTCTACAATTTAGTTCACATATTTTTTTTTTTTGTGAGAGCGTTAATTTACGAGTTAATTGCTAAAAACTAAAAAAGTACCCCTTTTGGCCGATTTTCAACCCCAAGTCGGCACGGGTTAAACTTATCTGATCGTCTGAAATTGTTTGTTGTCACTTTTTATATGTATACACACATATGGGGGGGGGGGTGAGCCCGAAGAATTTCCAAAATTTTCAAAATAAGGGACACCCTAATATATATATATATAGAGAGAGAGAGAGATTGTATAGACTGATATAGTACATATTGCAGCAATAAATAAAATACAAATGCACTTAATGATTGACAAATACTAAGTAAATCGATTAAAATGCAAAGGGATGCACTCTCTTTAAAAAAAAATTAATCTTTTTTAATTAACGGAATGAAAACGAATACCCGTGCGATAAAGCCAATAAAGACGACCGCCAACAATCTGCAGCGCACAATTATCGTGGCACGACAGGAACACGATAAAAAAATTACAAAATCATACGGACAATTTAAAAATCATATTAATTACAGTCGTTGTAAGATCGTCGTCAAACGCACTTGTTTTTTTGTTTTTTAACGAATAAATATGCATTACCTGTATAATCGATAAATAGACGTATAACGGATAAATTTACAAAACGGAATCAAACAATACCGCCGTCATCGTCGTTAAAACGTAAACGATTCGAAAACCACGTTGACCATCGTGATCGCTGTAATATTACCAATCGATTAATAGAACTAAAAAATTTACAAAATCACATTAATTAATGATTACAGTCAATATTATATTGAAATAATGAAAAACAAACGACGCAAAAACGGAAATGCGGTGATAATGACGAAACGGCGGGAACACGACAGGCCGGGTGGGAGGCGCGTTCGTTTCGCTTTCCATGAAGCAACGAAAATCACGAATTTAAGAAAACGGGGACAGCGAAAAATTTGAGCGGCGGTAGGAAAAGACGCAAGCGCCGTCGAACGGTACCGAATAGGCGGAGAAAAAAGGCGAATTTTAACGAGAAAAAAAACGTAAAATTCTTCCAGGTGGCTCATATTTAGAAGGGCTGAGATTTAAGTATATAGCTAGAAACTAGAGACTAGAGAAAATATAACGTAGCGTCAGGCTCGTAGCAATCGTTGAATTTTATATTTATCGGTTAATTACTGTTATCAATAATTGCTGTTAACTGTTCGACAAAAAAAAACTCGTTTGTTATAAGTTACAAACCAGTATTTATATATAAAATAAATACTATTTGAAATATAAATTCAATTGACACGACCCGCGTCGCTTCGTTATACACGATGCCCCTCGCTCGTGCCACCCTTATCAGCCGTCGGGCTACTATTAGTATTTGACTAACCAACACCGCGTGTCCAACGGAGCAAAGTCCAGCAAATGCCACACGGCCGACGACGACATGCCGCAAATGATACGAGAGTCTTCTTCCCGTTAATATATTAAATATATTAAAATTTTATTGTAGGTCAAATTTAACTTTTAATACATAAAATATCGAAGAAACTAGTTTATAATATTGTAAAATGTATATACCATACAAAACAATTAGATTTTTAAAATAATACAATTGCATTTTCTTAATATAAATGACAATAACTAATACATTTTAAGAAATTAATAAATAACATAATTCGTTTTCAAAAGATTTTGTCCCATCCCATATCTTTAAAATCAAAGTCAATGAAGTTTTTACAAAATGTGGATAATTCCATGCACGCATTTTTATAATCGGCTATTGTATCAATTGTCTTAAAATAATCATTTTCCTCGGCAGTTTCTTCTAGAATACCAATAAATGGACTAGATTTCCCAATAAATTTACAGCGTTTTTGACCTCTCCATTTATAATATAATTGCCTATATAAAATTAATCTTTGTTTTAACATATTTTTTAGATACAGATCTACACTAGTAATGTGAAATGTTTGTAATCTATTTTTAAATAATTCTTCATACAAATAATTATCATTAAACGTTTTTATAATAAGATTTAATAACTTTTCTATGAATGATAATGAGATATGAGCACTATTAACTTCCCAAATTGATGCTTCTTTTAATTTTTTGACTACCGAAAATATTTTAGTGAAAAAATATTCTATGCTTTTAATTGTTTCAAATAAGTTTTTTATGGAATTCATGTATGTTAATATATTTAATTCAGAAAATTCAGTCAATTTTAATTTTTCATTATGACAAAACTGTACAATTGGAGTTAAATACCAAATATAATTTGAAAATATTTCAAAGAACTTGCAATTCAATAATTGTATTATGTATTGTTTTTTGAGATTAAAACCATGTACACTAACTGGATCTCTTACTATGCGATTTGCACTTATAACTTGACCATGATGAATAATTGATATGTGATCGACAGTTTTCCATTCTCCATTTTCGACAAGAATTTTTAAAGTTGTTATTTCAGTAAATGGTTGTACTAAATATTCTTGTGGATGTAACAGATGTTGCATACTACATTAAAAAATAAATAGAAATTTATTAATGACATCTTATAAATGTATATTCTGATTTTATATTCAGAGAGATTTATCAAAAAATCTACCTTCAATTTTTTGTTAAATAATGATTTTTTCGTAAAAATGTATGAAAAAAGTTTTTTTTGTACTTTGTTATCTATGATAAATATCAAATTATATTAAATAATATATCTAAAAGTAGTTTTTAGGGATAACTTCAGACTGTTAAATGGTTAGCTATAATTATTTTAGTATAATTGAAGAGAGTATACTAAATAAATATTTGAAAAATTTTAATTAAAAAAAAAAATTTAACCTAAGTAAAATTAAAAATTAGTATTATTTACGAGAGGAGGTTAACGTACCCTAACATTCCCCTTAGTTATGCTACTCCCAATTAATTTCATTTCAAATTTTTATGATAGTAAATGATAAATTTCTCTTACTTATGTGCATTAGGGTTCAGTAATATGTCGAAGTTGAAATTATCGTAATAATTTTCCTTTGTGTTTGAATAAAATAAATTTAGACCTTTTAATACGAAAAAAAAGAAATCATTTTCAATACATTTTTGGGATAAATATTCCTCTTTGTATTTATACTTTAAATCTGGTCGCTGAGGTATAATAAATACTGTACTAATATCATTTAAAACAGAAATTGCTCTTTCTGTCACATTCTTAATAAGTTCTTTTGTTTTAGAAATTACTAGTAGCGCTTCGTTGATTTTGGATTGATTATATTCATCTTGATTGCTTGCTAGACACGTCTGATCTTTTATCTGAATGGAATCTATAAAATACTTAACCAAATAAACTTCATCAACTACAGTATATGGGTTACGTGGAATTTTTACAAAAATACGTTTAACATCTAAATAACTCAGAAACCACATTACTTGGTATATGCTATTGAACATCACAGTAGATTTCGTCATTCCAATTTCAAGTAATGATGTGCAATTAATAAAATTGTAAAAAAAGTTGGCTGTTAAAANTGTGCAATTAATAAAATTGTAAAATAATTTGGCTGTTAAATACTTTTCACATTCTTCTATTATTATATTAATGTGTTCAACGAAAGTCTGTAGTATTTCTATATATTTAAAGTTAAATACACTCACAATGTAACTGAAAATACGCAAAAAATTATTCTCATCGATTTTTATCGCCATTAACTCTTCTGCACTAATAATATTGCCTGAGTCCTGAATCAATAAATCGTTATTTATTGAGTGCCATCCTGTTTGATGACAAATGTAACTTACTACTTGAGTCAAATATTTAAAATATTCTCTCCTTATCGGACTACTTTTTAAATACTTCGAATTTTGAATTAGTGTCAATTGCATTAAAATTATAAAAATAATAAAAACTCTTTTACGCATTTTCTTTATTTGTATAACTTTATAATGAAAAGTAATCTATTTTATTGAATTTGTAATTTTGTATTTATTAAAATTTAATTTTCATATACAAGACGATTTAAATCCATTTAAAAAAATAATGAAAAATTGCCTTTTACTTAATATAAAAATAATAATTTAATCATTATTTATTTTTAACATCAATTTTTAATGTTAGCGTATACCATAAATTTAAATATAAAATGAATAAATAAATTATTTGTTAACACGTTGCGTTATTTTTAAGAATTTCTAAGGTATTTGAAGTGACTTTCTTTATAAATAATAGTAATTTTAATATTTTTATTTCATGTAAAATATGCATTAATTATTTGATAATTAAATATTTTAATATCCGTAGTGACTTTGATATTAGGATAGAGTGATGTACGATGTATTAATAGAATATTTTCCTATAGCAATATTATAGTCCACATCATATTTTACCAGTTAATTTACGTTTTGTTAACACTCCACTAATATATTTTATCTTTTAATATTATAATTTCTTAAATAATACTATTAATTGTAATATTTACGGTGTATCTTTTGAACATGAATTTTTATTAAGTCCGTCTTTATCCAAAAAAGTAGATAGACATAAATGACAATCAAATCGTTTATCGTCAAGGATTTTTCTATGTCTCACAAAACATTTTTTGGCAACATTCACTTTTGTACACGATCAACTGATTTACAAAAAAATTGTATAGTTACTCTACATTAATATTTACTTATTAGCATGAAAATGTTTATTAATATTAACGCATTAAAGTAATTGAACAACTAAAAAGAATTTTATTAAATATTGCAAAGGTAATATCGCCTATAATATAATTAAAATATCCAGAACTGAATTAATTTTAATGATTTATTTTAACTAATAAAAAAGTTGTCATTTTGAATCCCTTCCTGTGGGTGAGGAAAGGGTCAGATTTATAAAAAGAATATACCAAATTATTGGTAAAATTATATTGTTTAGGTCATTTATTATAAAGTTATAACAGTTAACAAAGTAATAAGTTTTATAAACTGTATTACATGGAACTTGTATCAGAAGCAAAATTATACTTTTCTAAATCTACTTTTGGCGCCGTTTTCAAATCTGCAATTAGACTATTTCTATAACTTCTAAGTTTTAATAATATTACTTATTATTAAAAAATAAGTATTTACATATAAAAAAAAATAATTCAAAACAAAAAAAAATAGATTTAAATTAATATCGATTTTGATTCTTAATATATTAAAAATAAGAAAAATAACATATTTAACCTATTTTGTTAATCCATTAAAGTTGATTTTTTTTAAATTTTATGGTAAAAAAAATTAAATTATTACCATAACTTAGCACAATTTGCAAGTTTGAAATTGACGACATTAAATTAAATAAAAACCAGTACAAGTGGATCGCGGCACAGTGTTGACGTGGCATAATTGGATCAAGTATAATGATATCTGACAGTAATTAAAATCACTATCAAAAAAATCACTAGAATGTCTATCTATCTTTAGATAGTGTTTAATTTTCAAAAATTGGTGGATTATTCCAAACGCTATAACATCTGCTAGTTCCTTATTAATATCCTGATTAAGATAAAGTATGTCGAATGAAAAAGGGATTATTTAAAAATATTATTTCTCATAAAAAAATTGTGTTTATTCAAACACTTTTCAATAAGTTATGGCATTATAAAGTTAAAAATGTAAAAAATAAAATCGAGAATTCTCACACAAAGATAGCATTCACCGTGAAGGCAAAATAAAGTCAGAAATTTTTTTTTTCCATAATAAAGTATATAACATTAGCTTTAATTTAAGATATATACAGGGTGATTTTTTTATCATAACCCACTCAATTACTTGCAGAATAATAATAATTTAAACATTTTTTTTTTTTTATTATCTTTAGTTACACATTGTTCTTGAATTTTTAACAATGTAATACTTTTTAAGTTCATCCCTTATGCCTTGGAGGGGGGTCAACTTTGNTACTTTATTTATAATAAGTAAACAAATAATAAAATCTCCTTTCAGTATTGATGTTCGTAAATTACTTGCTTTTGATGATGTTGCAGTGTCATTCCACTTCGAAATTATAAATAACGATTCAATTAGGTACACAAAAAGCTCAAGAAAATCATTGACAGCATAAAAACGTTCAACTCATTTAGTCGCACATAATTGTTTTAATGATTTTTTAGTTATACATTTTTGACTTTCTTCGATTTGACTTTTCAACACATCTTTTCGCTTTGGGTATATGAAAAAATCTCTAACTTTAGATGTTGTTCCTAATCAATTTCGTGTTTTTTGTATAGAAGATGAATAAGAAATAGCAAGGTTTAAAACATGAACAGCACAATGAACAAACGTCGCAAGCGGATATCTTTGGTGAATAAGAGATTGAGCTCAATTGGTAATCAAATTCTATATTCTAACATCGATATTAGCAGGTACACAGCANTTTTTTATAACATCGATATTAGCAGGTACACAGCATTGTTATTATCAATGATAGTAAGGCACATTGTTATGAGTTTATAAATACACTAACTGACAATACAGAAAGTATATCTATTGATAATCATAATTGATAATAAACAATCCGTGACTGAGACAGCAATGTCATAAAAATCCAATTAGCTACCTGTATTTACAATCCCATGTGTATTATACATGTATATTAACTCAAAATTTTGAAACTTTAAATGTTTATATCTAATAAGCTAATAAAGTTATATTAAAAATTCAAATGCCATTTACTATTAAATTAAAAACTCAAACATTTTATTAAATTAAAAATATGTGTTACCATTTAAAAAAACAAAGTTGACCCCCCTCCAAGGCATAAGGGATGAACTTAAAAAGTATTACATTGTTAAAAATTCAAGAACAATGTGTAACTAAAGATAATAAAAAAAAAAAAATGTTTAAATTATTATTATTCTGCAAGTAATTGAGTGGGTTATGATAAAAAAATCACCCTGTATATATAAATAAAAGTGTCAGACCTTCCCGGATACTTTCAAAAGTTAAGTGTTAGAGTAAATTTTTTGTGAAAAAGTTGTCTTTTTAATTCCTCCCTGTGGGCAGATAAAGGGTCAGATTTATAAAAAAAATATACCAAATGATAGGTAAAGACATCAAGTATCTAAAAAAATGATTGATCCATACATTTTCCAAAAAGTTATAGCATTGCTAAGTTAAAAATGTAAAAAAGAATTATTTTACAAAAATCATATTTTTTTTATTAACTTTGATGCTTATTTTTACCATGAAGACAATATAAAGTCCAAAATTTATTTTTTTTCATAATAAAGTATATAACATTAGCTTTAATTTAAGATAAATATATATAAATGTAAACTTTCCAGAACTCTTTCAAAAGTTAAGTTGAAAAAGTTAATTTAGGTTAAATTTATTAAAAAAAATAACAAATGATAGGTAAACAATGATAGTGGTAACAGACACAAAAAAATAAATGAATCCATTCACATCGAAGCTATAATTTAGTTGATAGCTCCATAAGTTACACAGTTTGTCAGTTAAAAATAATTAATGATAACAAAAATAAATTTTTTATGTTTTTTCGATAATGTAATTATTTGTTGAATAATTAAGTGGATTATGATAAACGATTTACTTTGTATATGTATGTATATACCCGTTTATTTTTAATGTGGTCATTTCAACGAACTGAAGTCAAATTTCTATAAATAATTTTGGCTAAATAGAATTAAATAATCTATTTATTAGATACTTTGTTTTATTTTTTAGTATTATAAAAATAATAAATGTGTAATGAATAAAAAAGAATAATATTTTTCTCATTCATTTTTAAATTATTTATAATAGCAAACACACAAATAAAATTAATTATAAGTATTATAAAAAATTAAAATTTTTCAACTTAATAGTAACACAAATACATTATGGTATAAATCTACTTTATCTAACACCATTTATTTCAATAAAATGTTATAATATTCTTAATATAGTAATTACTTTAAGAGAAATCTAGTGGTTTGCGTTAAAAGAATTCCCCAATATGTACAAAGTTTTTGAGATCTTATAACTCGTATACTTATATGTTTTATAATAATTATCATCACTTTGTTAAAACCATATTTTATATTATTTGTTTTAATAATAAAATAAATAAAAATAAATTTTGTTTTTAAGTTTTTCAAAATATCATAATAGACATTTTTAGTCATCGTATTACAAAATATTTTGATAGCAAATTTATGACAAGTACTTAATAGATACAATTATTGTAATACATTAAATGATTAATAACAAAGGAGGGTACAACTAGTACTGATATATGAGTACTCCGTCCGCACGCACTCTATGTAAAAGTTATGAATTTAACGTAGTTCAAATCTTTTAACATCATTTTAAGAAAAGTAACACAACATTTTTATTGGATGAAAAGTTATTAACGTTAAAACTTTTATTAAATGACTTCTTTTAGTTTTGTAATTTTGAGATATTTTTATAAATTACTAATATTGAGAGGATTTTTTCAAATTTCAGTAATGAGAGGTTCAACTACATTAACTTTTGACATATTTTTATTAAAACCGGTTTAGTGAGAGCTTAGATATTTAATGGACAGACAAAAAAACGCGCATATCATAAAACCAATTTCTTCACAGATTTTCATCAAAGCTAAAAAAGTTTATTATGTTGAATTAAATAATAATATATGTTAGATAATATATATAGAGAAGATAGGGTAAGGTACGAACATATAAATGGGAGTATAGGTGTAGCGTCAATCATGGAAAATATCAGAGAAAATAGATAGTTTGGTCTTATTATGAATCGGAAGCTGTAAGAATAGTTACAGAAATGGATGTTGAAGAAAGAAGAGTTAGAGGAAGACCAAAGATGGTTGGAGATGGATGGATGTTATTAAATGCGATATGAGGACAGCTGATGTGAGCGTAGATGATGTGGGAGATTGTGTCAAGTGGAAATTTAGGATAAGAGTGGCCTATCCCAAGTAGTTTGGATTTAGGCGAAGAAAAAACGAAAAAAATATATAAAATTAGTTTTTATATTAAGTTACACAGTGAAATCATATAACTAAAACATTTTTTAGTGATTAAAAAAAACTTTTACGTCATTTATAAATCTGAAATTATTATTTCGTATGTCAAAATAATTCAAGACTTCAGTTTTACTATTGTATTTAAACAATTGTTAAAACACACTTAATATTTTACATTTTCTTAAAAAATAATAATTTTCATAGAGAACAATGAGTTTAAAGCCATTAAGTTTTTACTAATTTTATTAATAAACTAATAATGATATTACAATATTAACTCAATTTTTAACTTATCTAGGCCAAAGCAATGTTTATACTGAGAAAACTATTAAAAAAATTTAATTTATCTTTGATTCAGTGTTCTTTTTACGTAAATTAATATTTATACTGTAAATTCGAGAAGATACCTAATAATATCAAGAAACTCATTTTTTTATCAAAACTAAATCGTATTTTTAAAATCGATAACATAAATTAAAAATAAAAATTTATTTTCTAATATAGTTAAATGTAAAAGAAAAAAGGTACATTCGGATTATACAGAGTTCATTTATTAAATATAGTACAATCAAAATAATCTTAAAGGGGTAAGAATATGATTATAAAACATATATAAGCTTATAGTTGTATACATATAACTGTTGAATACAATATTTTTTAATTTTTGAAATATATCTATTTATATGGCATTTGTAAGTGCTCTAAGGTAAATAATTTTTTTTTAACGAAGTTGTTGCTAACATATTCACATGAAATAAAAGAAAAAAGTTATTTTCGGGTTGTTCATGGTTTATTTATAACTAAGGAGAATCATTAAAAAATATGATATTTAAGGGGAAATCAAAAATAAGATAAATTATATTTAATAACCTAACTTTAATAAAAC
This sequence comes from Daktulosphaira vitifoliae, assembly GCF_025091365.1. Taxonomy (NCBI): domain Eukaryota; kingdom Metazoa; phylum Arthropoda; class Insecta; order Hemiptera; family Phylloxeridae; genus Daktulosphaira; species Daktulosphaira vitifoliae. Next base: position 35,911,377 of record NW_026099575.1, read on the forward strand.
ATTAATATTTACAAGTTTAAAATATTTAAAAAACCGCTCTAAACAAAAAAATAAAATTTAATAAAATATAATCTTATCAAATATTAATAATAATCTCCGAAAAACGTTGGAGTCGAATCCAATTTGTTATTAATAAAACATTTTTCAATTTGTACATTGTCGTTGAGTGATATGGCTAAAGATTGACACTGAAAAATAAAGAAACATTAGTTGAAAATAAATTTGATATGTGAACTAACATACGTTTGAAAGGCAAATATTTTTCGGTAAGTGAAAATCAACGTGTGGGACGAATTTTTGGGCAAAGAACACTAACAAATCATCACAAATGTTATTCAAAAATGCGCATATAATCCCCACAAAAAAAATTTTTGGTAGTTTTTGTATTATTAATAAAATTAAGTGTATAAATTTAATAAATGAAAATTGAATATACTTTTATAATATCTATAAAAAAACAATGCTATTAATCTGGGCATTAATAAAGCATATACTACTATTCCTCAAACTGCTGAACACATAAAGTAAAAATCAAGATACTTTTTACAAATATATACTTTAAAACTTGTCTAAGTATTTAAACGCTATATACTTATCAAAAATCACGGAGTTTTCTTTCTTATATATTATTATTTTTTGACGATTAAATAATTCATTTTATTTATTTTGAACAAATAACTTATTTTAATATACTTACGTATAATGGTCAAAATATTCATATTTTACTAGATTATTAATACTTAATATTCATTTCATCTCACTTATAGTTTTTTGGTAAACAACTCTCAGTGCTGTAGTATGATATTATCTAGTTTATTTAATACCATCTCAATTATCAGAGTGGCCCATGCATCGATATCTTATTCTAATGTTTTTAGTGCTTGACTGTGCTATAAAAGAACATGTAAAAAATGATTCAATGACATAGCTGAAGCAGTCTTAACGAAAAGCATTTCAAATAGCGCCCTGATATATCATTGAATAGTTCGACGTTATGATAATACATTTTTTCTAACATCTCTATATCAAGTCCTTAAGAGTCATCTTGTGCAGGTAATGATGCAAAATGTTCAACGAATGTTCATTCATAAAAGTGATATTACCTTTGCAGTATTTAATAAAATTCTTTTTAGTTGTTCAATTACTTTACTGCGTTAATGTTAATAAACATTTTCATGCTAATAAGTAAATATTAATGTAGAGTAACTATACAATTTTTTTGTAAATCAATTGATCGTGTACAAAAGTGAATGTTGCCAAAAAATGTCTTGTAAGATATAGAAAAATCTTTGACGATAAACGATTTGATTGTCATTTATGTCTATATACTTTTTTGGATAAAGACGGACTTGTTCAAAAGATATACCGTAATTATTACAATTATTATTATTGTTTAAGAAATAGTAATATTAAAAGATAAAATATATTAGTGGAGTGTTAATAAAAGTAAATTAACTGTGACACGACTTGCGTCGCAAAAATGTGGTCGACACTGGTTTTGAGGGTAGAGACCCGTGGGCCGTTTATTAAATGAGCGACAACAGATTATGTTAACAAAAATAAAACAAACCGAAAAGATAAACACAGTAATAATAATCTTCGCATAATATCGCGGCACTTTCGCTGGCGTCGACGACGCGATGTTCGGCGTAATCCTTGGACGGCAAAATGGTTAGCAGCGTTGTAGGCGACGGTGCGCGGGTGCGGTTCGGCTGTCGACGTTGTCGCTTTCACAACGGGAGGAAGACTCTCGCACCATTTGCGGCGGGTCGTCGTCGGCCGTGCGGCATTTGCTGGACTTTGCACCGTAGCGTATAACACGCGGTGTTGGTCAGTCAAATATTCATAGTAGGGCGACGGCTGATAAAGGTGGCACGAGTCGCGGGGCATCGTGTATAACGAAGCGACGCGGGCCGTGTCAACTGGTAAAATATGATGTGGACTATAATATTGCTATAGGAAAATATTCTATTAATACATCGTACATCACTCTATCCTAATATCAAAGTCACTACGGATATTAAAATATTTAATTATCAAATAATTAATGCATATTTTACATGAAATAAAAATATTAAAATTACGATTATTTATAAATAAAGTCACTTCAAATACCTTCATTCTTAAAAATAACGCAACGTGTCAACAAATAATTTATTTATTCAATTTTATATTAAAATTAATGGTATACGCTAACATTGATGTTAAAAATAAATATTGACTTTTTTAAATTATTTTTTTGTAATAAGTAGAGGGTGATTTTGAATCATTTTTTTAAATGGATTTCAATCGTCTTGTATATAAAAATTAAATTTTAATAAATACAAATTTACAAATGCAATAAAATAGATTACTTTTCATTATAAAGTTATACAAATAAAGAAAATGCGTAAAAGAGATTTTATTATTTTTATAATTTTAATGCAATTGACAATAATTCAAAATACGAAATTATTAAAAAATTTTCCGAAAAGGAGAGAATATTTTAAATATTTGACTCAAGTAGTAAGTTACATTTGTCATCAAACAGGATGGCACTCAATAAATAACGATTTATTGATTCAGGACTCAGGCAATATTATTAGTGCAGAAGAGTTAATGGCGATAAAAATTGATGAGAATAATTTTTTGCGTATTTTCAGTTACATTGTGAGTGTATTTAACTTTAAATATATAGAAATACTACAGACTTTCGTTGAACACATTAATATAATAATAGAAGAATGTGAAAAGTATTTAACAGCCAAATTATTTTACAATTTTATTAATTGCACATCATTACTTGAAATTGGAATGACGAAATCTACTGTGATGTTCAATAGCATATACCAAGTAATGTGGTTTCTGAGTTATTTAGATGTTAAACGTATTTTTGTAAAAATTCCACGTAACCCATATACTGTAGTTGATGAAGTTTATTTGGTTAAGTATTTTATAGATTCCATTCAGATAAAAGATCAGACGTGTCTAGCAAGCAATCAAGATGAATATAATCAATCCAAAATAAACGAAGTGCTACTATTAATTTCTAATACAAAAGAACTTATTAAGAATGTGACTGAAAGAGCAATTTCTGTTTTAAATGAAATTACTATAGTATTTATTATACCTCAGCGACCCGATTTAAAGTATAAATACGAAGAGGAATATTTATCCCAAAAATGTATTGAAAATGATCTCTTTCTTTTTGTATTAAAAGGTCTAAATTCATTTTATACAAACACAAAGGAAAATTATTACGATAATTTCAACTTCGACATGTTACTGAACCCTAATGCACATAAGTAAGAGAAATTTATCATTTAATATCATAAAAATTTGCAATAAAATTACTTGGTAGTGGCATAACTAAGGTGGATGTTAAAGTACCTTAACCTACTCTCCCATATTATTACATGTAACATATCATTTATTATTATGAATATTAATAATTTTACTAAATACAGTATGATTTATTAAGCATATTACTCACAATTGTAATATTATTTAATATAACTTGATATTTATCATAGATTACAAAGTACAAAAAAACTTTTTTCATACATTTTTACGGAAAAATCATTAGTAAATAAAAAATTGGATGTAATATTCCTGATAAATCTCTCTGATTATAAAATCAGAATGTAAATTTATAAGATGTCATTAATAAATTTCTATTTATTTTTTAATGTAGTATGCAACATCTGATACATCCACAAGAATATTCTTTAACACGATTTACTGACATAACAACTTTAAAAATACTTGTCGAAAATGGAGAATGGAAAACTGTCGATCACATATCAATTATTCATCAGGGTCAAGTTATAAGTGCAAATCGCATAGTAAGAGATCCAGTTAGTGTACATGGTTTTAATCTCAAAAAACAATACATAATACAATTATTGAATTGTAAGTTCTATGAAATATTTTCGAATTATTTGTCGTATTTATCTCCGATTATACACTTTTTCCATGATGAAAAACTAAAATTATTTGAACTTTCTGATTCAAATATATTAACATACAAGAACTGTATAATAAACTTATTTGAAACAAATAAAAGTACAGAATATTTTTTCAATAAAATCTTTTCGGTAGTCAAAAAATTAAAAAATGCATCAATTTGGGAAGTTAATAGTGTTCATATCTCATTATCATTCATAGAAAATGTATTAAATCTTATTATGGAAACGTTTCATTGTTTGTATGAAGAATTATTTAAAAATAGATTAGAAAAATTTCACATAACTAGGGTAAATCTGTATCTAAAAAATATGATAGAACAAAGATCAATTTTAAATAGGCAATTATATTATAAAATGCGATGTAAAAAACGCTGTCAATTTATTGGGAAATCTAGTCCATTTATTGGTAATCCTGAAGAAACTGTCAAGAAAAATAATCATTTAAAGAAAATTTATACAAAAGCCGATTATCATAATGTGTGTATGGAATTATCCACATTTTGTAAAAACTTCATTGACATTGATTTTAAAGATATGGGATGGCATAAAATCTTATGAAACCGAATTATACTGTTTATTAATTTCTTAAAATGTATTAGTTATTGTCATTTATATTAAAAAAATACAATTGTATTATTTTAAAAATCTAATTGTTTAGTATGGTTTATACATTTTACAGGATTATAAACTAGTTTCTTCGATATTTTATGTATTAAAAGTTAAATTTGTCCTTGAATACAATTTTAATATATTTAATAAATGTTTAATATTTATATTTTAAATAGTATTTATTTTATTCGTAAATACTATTTTGTTACTTATTAGTAATAATATTATAAAGAAGGCGATAGAAAAAATCTAATGGCAGATATTAAATCTGCTTAAAATATATTTTGAAAAGTATTCTTTGATCTCTAATAACATTTTTTTCAAATATTACCGAACCGATTTATCTTAACAATACGTCAAAAGGTAAAAATTTGGATCAAATTGAAGACATTTCCCTCAAAAATTTGAAAATTTTGCCCTCGTTCCCCATACTAGTGTAAATCCCCCAAAAATTAAGTTTTTAAAAATCAGTAAATTTCGATATTTTTTTATTTTTTTTCTCTATGAAGTGCCATAACTTATTTAAATATAAAAAATGAAAATAATTCTTTTTAAAATCAAACCTTAGATATTTTTTTCTATTTGATATAATTTTTTTTTGAAAATCTTACCTGTCTCACAAGAGATTCAAAATTACAACTTTCGTACAACAATTTAACTTTTTCAACTTAAGTTTTGAAAATATTCTGGGAATACTCCGAACTTCAAACATATACTAAAATAAAGCTAATGTTTTGTTATATAAGTTTAAAAAAAAAAAAAATTGTATCCTGACGACTTATCTTCTATGTGAAAATGGTTTCCATAAAAAAATATGCAATTTTGGTGTTAAAATTTACTATTTCATATTTTATTTTTTCAACTTTAAATTACTATAACTCTTTGAAAAATGTATGAATCAATAGAAATTTTTGTTTATAAATAAATTATATATATGAAGAATGATTGTGTCAAACGTTCTATGTGCCAAAAACATATTTGTTCAGAAAACACAAAAAACAATGGTAACAATGGCATGTCTCACATTACGAACACCATTTATGAATGCAATTTTGTACAAGTAAAAAATTTAATTGACATTTGAAACACATACAAGATTGTGGCCTTTGACACATAGAACATAAATCAGAAATAAAACAATTTTTCACTTTTTTGGCACATAGAACGTTTGACACATTCACTCTTCATATGTATTATTTTATTTTATTATAAGGGGATTACACTGATTTTCATAAATATTATATCAATCTAATTGACATAGTATAAAAAGTTAAACATATTTAAATTTTTTTGTTTCTTTGAAGTCGAAAAAAATAACTTTGAAAATTTGAACTAGCTAAATTTCCATTTTTATTAAGTGACAATTGCGACGTACGGTTTCTGAGACGGTAACACTTGGGTCTTTCACCACTGTGGCACTGAATTTTTTCTTAATTCTTTTTGAGTTAGAAAAAAATATTTAACTCATTTGATTTTTATCTCATTTAGATTCAATAACTTCAATAAATATCAAGGATCCCATTACTGTAGTCTCCTCTCGTGAGAGAAATTCATATTAATATTATTTTACTATGTGTTTTTTTTATGTAGCTATCATTTATTTTCTTAACTCTCACATGACCTACTTTTTTGACAAATTTTTTTTTTAAATTAAACACTATCTACAGATTCGC
>NW_026099575.1:35918358-35966125 GCF_025091365.1 Daktulosphaira vitifoliae
TGATGAAAGCGTGGGTGCATTGTGTCATATTTTTCGTATATTGAGCGCCCCACGCTTTTATCACAATAATACTAGTATTTTTTTTCATAATTATTTTAAACTTATTTTAAAAATTATTTTTAACTTTTTAGTTCGATGTGTTTTAAAAGCGTGTTTTTTTAGTTTTTTAAACTATATTTATTTATGATAGTGATTTTAATCACTGCCAGATATCATTTATACTGGACCCAACTATGCCACGACCCCACTGTGCTTGGTTTTTTTTATTACAACGGGTTATATTGTTTTTTATCATATGCGTAATGTTACGTATATTTCCTGACACATCCTTCCCCCACTCAAGAACAAATATGTTCAGAACTTCTGAAATAATGATTCAAAAGTAATTTGAAACAAAACAGAAATAGAATTTGACACGGCCCGCGTCGCTTCGTTATACACGATGCCCCGCGACTCGTGCCACCTTTATCAGCCGTCGCCCTACTATGAATATTTGACTGACCAACACCGCGTGTTATACGCTACGGTGCAAAGTCCAGCAAATGCCGCACGGCCGACGACGACCCGCCGCAAATGGTGCGAGAGTCTTCCTCCCGTTGTGAAAGCGACAACGTCGACAGCCGAACCGCACCCGCGCACCGTCGCCTACAACGCTGCTAACCATTTTGCCGTCCAAGGATTACGCCGGACATCACGTCGTCGACGCCAGCGAAAGTGCCGCGATATTATGCGAAGATTATTATTACTGTGTTTATCTTTTCGGTTTGTTTTATTTTTGTTAACATAATATGTTGTCGCTCATTTAATAAACGGCCCACGGGTCTCTACCCTCAAAACCAGTATCGACCACATTTTTGCGACGTAAGTCGTGTCAAAGTAAAAAAATCTTAATTTTTACCTTTTTATACATCTACCATAAAATATCTCATATATATGGTCTTTAATATTTCAACTCAAAATATACGAATACAACAAAAAAAATTAATTTATCAATATATTGTATTGTTGAAATAAAAAGTACCCCTAATTATAATCGTTTTCACACGTTGATAAATTGTGAACCAAAATATCTTAATGTACTATATTTGCATTTGTATTTTGTCAATTTTTAAAACAACAACTTTAATAAACTGAGTAAAGTTAATTGATATGATTGATTTCTAAATGTGAACAATTTTAAAATATACAGGGTGATTTTTTTATCATAACCCACTCAATTACTTACAGAATAATAATAATTTAAACATTTTTTTTTATTATTATCTTTAGTTACACATTATTCTTGAATTATTAACTATGTAATACTTTTTAAGTTCATCCCTTATGCCTGGTAAGGGTGTCAACTTTGTTTTTTTAAATGGTAACTCATATTTTTAATTTAATAAAATGTTTGAGTTTTTAATTCAATAGTATATGGCATTTGAATTTTTAATAAAACTTAATTTGTTTATTAGATATAAACATTTAAAGTTTCAAATTTTTGAGTTAATATATAGGTATAATACACAAGGGATTACAAATACAGGTAGCTAATTGGTTTTTTATAACATCGATATTAGCAGGTACACAGCATTGTTATTATCAATTGTAGTAAGGCACATTGTTATGAGTTTATAAATACACTAACTGACAATACAGAAAGTATATCTATTGATAATCATAATTGATAATAAACAATCCGTGACTGAGACAGCAATGTCATAAAAATCCAATTAGCTACCTGTATTTACAATCCCATGTGTATTATACATGTATATTAACTCAAAATTTTGAAACTTTAAATGTTTATATCTAATAAGCTAATAAAGTTATATTAAAAATTCAAATGCCATTTACTATTAAATTAAAAACTCAAACATTTTATTAAATTAAAAATATGTGTTACCATTTAAAAAAACAAAGTTGACACCCTTACCAGGCATAAGGGATGAACTTAAAAAGTATTACATAGTTAATAATTCAAGAATAATGTGTAACTAAAGATAATAATAAAAAAAAATGTTTAAATTATTATTATTCTGTAAGTAATTGAGTGGGTTATGATAAAAAAATCACCCTGTATTGCAACATAACATCTATAACGGGTAACAAGTGTTACTCTAAAGTTCTAGATACGAAATTCGTATCACACAGGGAAGTAAGAATTTATACACTTTTTTCTTATTTTTTTTAAAAGTATTTAATATAAAAATATGAATGTAATGAATAAATATAATTTAGTTTTAACAAGATATTAAATTCTAAATATGTTATATTTAAAGAAACTAGAATTCATTAATCATTGTTTGCACAATAAACCAACCAAAAAAAAAAAAATTTATATTATTATTATAATGAATAATTTTTTCGATAATTTTAGAACTTCATGTAATAAAAAAAAAAATTTTTAAAATATGAGTATGTTTAGATAAATTTTTTTAATGATTTTTTATATGTAGAATGATAATAACCTTAAAATATTTATATTGTATAACAACTCTCTAACGCTTGGATTTTAATAAATACAATCAAATAGGTTCAGTAAAATTATATGAATATTATAATAATTAAGTTTAATTAATTTGTGACATTTTATAAATAATTAATTTTTTTGATTACACTGGATTTTAAGGAGTTTTAAATGAAGGATTAGGCTAAAATAATTATAATTTTTCGAAAAGGGGTTAATATAAAATTTATATATTAAGAGTCCGGTGTCAAAATGTTCGGATCCGCTATTTTTTGCTCAATTTACAAGTTGAGTCTAAATTATAAACTTTAATGAAAATCAACTTAAAAAGATAAAAAAATTGAGTAAAACATGTGTTTTGTACGAGGTAGGTGGGCAAGTTATGCACCGCACTAAACCCAACCGTTTTACTTTAAACTGGTCTAAATCGCTATTATTGAAACGGGAGAGGGGTCACCTGGGAGAATGACAGCAAACCGCTCATCAAATAAATAACGAGAGTAGACAATACTCAAATAACTAATAAGCACATATATTAAAGATTCTTCAAATAGTATCTTAAATTTAAGGGGTTGCAGGGTGCCTTTAAATATTAATGGCCGTCGAAGTGGCATTAACAAAATAGTTAAAACACATTTTAAAAAAATAATAAATAATCTTAAAAAATAATATAAAACTCAGCTGAATAAATAAAGTTGTTGATAGTGGTTAGTGGAATGTATGAGATCTGTGGTAATGGTATAGAACATCTGAATATCCTGAGTCGGAGTGTAGATCCAGCCACGTAGTAACAGATGAAAACTGACGAAGGAAAAGCTACTCTGGCGGTGAAGTTATTTAGAGATGGTCAGGGCTCTCAATCACAGGTGGCGTTTAAGGGCTCGAGAGCTTTGAGCACAAAGGCACAAACAAATAATAAAAATAACGGCGTACAATGGCCGAACAATTCACCATTCAAATGAAGGCATTTGCTACAAAAAAAAAAGATGACACATAAAATATTGACTCACTGACTTACGACGATGAGTTGTACACGGATGACAATTGACACATAGGCCATCGATTTTCCGTGCTGGGTGGGCAAGGGGGTGAGTAAAGCAAAGACGCTAGAGAACCAACGATATAATATAATCAACAGTATTTGTGACAACTGGTCCACCAGAATATTGTTAAAACCAAACAACATGACATTTTGAATCGAAATTTTAACGGATTATTTTCAACACATTAAAAACATTTTTTTCGTCATATCAATTGTATAATAATTAAAAATAACCGAATTGTTTGTAATTTATTAATAAATAACAAATATATTATTTATATATTTATTTATTTGTTTATTTTTTTGCTTTGTGAACAGATAGAACCGGGTTAATATACGCGTACCTCTGTCGACAAACTATATGAATATGATTGTTTGACTAACCAACGTCATAGGCCATATGTCACAGTACAAAGTCCAGTAAATGTCACATATCGAATAGTCGCAAATACACGGACAAGTCAAATTGTCACCGACCAGTCCACAGTGTGTTTTTTCCCTCGTACGATATCAACTGTTAAACAACGGAAAAAGCGACTTCGAATCCAACGAAACAAATTGGAATACATTTTTTATTTTCTTAAAGAAAATTATTGTTTGATTCAAATAACTCTATAATAATATGAACTTATGATATTTTTTTTATTCCTTGAAGGAAAAACCATTAACTATTCTAATTTGATGTTATAAAAAGAAAATTTTAAACAATTTTGACCAAATTTTTTTTTTATCTGATCGATGTTTTGTGTATAAAAAATTGTTTAAAGATTTGGATATAAAATACTAATTTATCATTAATTTAGTTTTCATACTACCACACACAACAAAATTCAGTTTCAATGGGTTATACATTTTTTTTTTTTGTTTTTGGGGTAGATATCAAGAAGGTTGTTCATCAATGAAAACAATAATATTGTGTTAAGTATAAGAATATACGTCTATTAATATACATGAATTATAAAATATCATATTTCTGTTTAATGAATATACTATCCATTAATTATACATATTATTATTGTCGATAACTGTATGTTAATCAGCAAATTATCAATGGGAAATTAGTCAAAAATTACTAAACTTAAAAAAATTTTTAACTACATATTATTGTAGATCTTTTTGAATTAAATATTTTCCTTTGCGAAAAATTAAAATTTTAACAGCTTCCTAAAAAATGAGTATCTGTGAAAATGAATATTGTTGAGATTAGGGAGTTTATATTATATTAATTTTATATATATTTTTATTAAAATGAATGATCTAATTAAGATAATGACTGGCCAATAAAAAGTTTTGGACAAGTACTTTAAAAGTTATTCTCACCTAGGTTATTCATACCTAGGCAAATCAAAGAATATGGTTGGGAAATGACTAGTGACAAAAATTGCAGCACCCACTCATCACTTCCAATCGAAACTTCTAATAAATTCTTATATACTAATAATACAAAATTTGTTATCGACCAGACATTTTCTTATTTACATTATTTTCGATTTTATAAGCTAATTAATTATAAATGTTGCTATTTGAAATATTTCTAAGACTAATAATTAGGTTATACACTATCATTTATGAACCTCTAAAATATATTTGAAAAGTGATTAATTTGATTGTTTTTGTGAGCCCAACAAATAAGGTTCTTTGCTAATCTTTTTTTTGTTTTGTTGTTTTTGCATAAACACATAAAAACAAGAAATAAAATTATAATAATTACAATAATAAATGAAAAATATTTTTTCAAGGATTTATTTCATTTTATCTAATGCATATACAGCGAAATTATAAATGGACATTTACGTTTATCTCATGTTGAGATCGATTGTATAACATTAATAGAATAATCCTGTTTATATATTTATTTGTTATTCAGTTTGATTTTTTTTAAATAAATGTTTCTCTATTTTCTTATTAATGTGTAATAATTTTTTAAAACGATATAATTTTTAATAAAATTTGTTTAGACAAAACATCTTTGTGTAAAATTTTTTTACTTAAAAAAATAAAATGAACATTTTAGACTCAATGAAAACGTTAATATGTCTAAATGTGATTTTTGATAATACTTTATTTGTTAAAACACAACTCAATTTATTTGTAAGTATTAGCAGCTTTTATGTAAAGCTGAGAAGTTATTAATATTTCTATTTAATTTATGTTTTGCTATTATTTTTTATCACAGATATATAATATAACTAGTTATATTTTTTATTTATTTAAGATGGTATTATCACTCAGGTTTTATTAGACTAATATAATTAAAAATTAAGTTTAAAACACCAAAATTACTCTCAATATTTGCAAAAAAACTCAATTTTTTATCTTTGATACAAAACTGAAAAGGTATTATTTCTGTATGTTTTTCATTTTTAAAACATGGATCTTAATGACATTAATGTCATATTATTAAAATTTTAATAAGGTATACTGAAGACAATTAGTTTTATTTTATATTTTTTTATAAAAATCTATTAACAATCCTAAAGAAGAATAAGAAGAGTATAGCCTAAATTTTTATAGAAATTACGAATGCATATTGTTTGATAAAACAAATAATTTAACGAATGAAATTTGTAAACAGATCAATTGTAAAATTAATAAATGTGCAAAATTATTGTCAGGTTTAAAATATTTTCATTGAAGCGTTTTTAATGATAGTGGTGTTATTGCTGTCATATATAAACAATACTTGTGTTAACTAAGCCACCTCACTGTGCTGATTTTTTGAATAATGAAAATATCCCAAAAAATTATAATTTTAAAATCTGCTTATCTAAAATTTTTTTTTGAATTTCCTACCTCAAATTGTTATAGGTTTATTTTAATGCTTAAATTGACACAGATTTTTCTGTCTTTTGGTATAAGTAGTGATTTTTTTTTATTGATAACCATCCTAAGTACAGAAAGGGGTAAAACATTAACAATTTCCAAAAAGTAGGACATCTTAGACTATACAAGATGATATTGACTTAAAAAAAAAAAAAGTTAACATCCTTATAAAGTATAAAAGATGAATTTAATAAATTCTTAATAATTGATAAGCTGAGAAATATTTAAAACTTGAAATTATCAAATATAATTTTTATTTTAAGATAAATCGAAAGGTCACGTCAAAAAAAGTGATTTTTTTATTATAACCCACACAATTACTTACAGAATGTATTATACATGTATATTAACTCAAAAATTTGAAACTTTAAAAAATTAATATCTAATAAACGAATTAAGTTATATTAAAAATTCAAATGCCATTTACTATTAAATTAAAAACTCAAACATTTTATCAAATTAATAATATGTGTTTCCATTTAAAAAAACAAAGTTGACGGACTTACAAGGCATAAGAACTTAAAAAGTATTGCATAGTTAATAATTCAAGAATAATATGTCACTAAAGATAAACAAAAAAAAAAAAAATGTTTAAATATATTTATTCTGTAATTAATTGAGTGGGTTATGATAAAAAAATCATCCTGTATATATATATAACATAATATAATTAATTACATATGACAAGGTACTCTGTTTCATAGGATTATATGTATAAATACAAAATAAATTATACAATAAAAAATTCGATTTAAAAAAAATCAATAATAAAACAGTCTTAAGAAAATTAAAAAAAAAAAAAATTTATTTTATAGTGAGATATGAGTCCGAAATTTGATATACATAATAAATCACATTTATAAAATTGTAGAAAAACGAGCGAGTCGATATCTTTGTATGTTAGATGTACATGTTGTTATTTTAAAACAATTACCGCATATAGATTAAAGATTGAATTTTTTAAAAATAGTCTTGTTACAAAATAAAATTTTATAATTACTTTTTAAAAACACATTTTAATCCAAACATTAAGTTATGTAACATGAATATTATTCTGAAAATAACAAAATCGTCTAATTTAAAAATGAGGTAATTTTTATTAAATTTAGGGTCCTTATTGGATTAATTTCAAACAATTTAGATTATGTGAATCAAGCATTGATTATCCCATAAAGTTCAGTATAACAATTTTAAGAGATACCAAGTTTTCTCAAATATTTCTTGGAAACATTTCACTGAAACAACCTTTTGATGATCATATAGATGTGAGTATACATATTTTAATGCATAATAATACAGAGTAATAGTGTTTTCATAAACCACTCCATTACTTCAAAATACAGAATTTAAATTATATTGTATACAAATATTATTCGAAATTAAATACATTTTTTTAAGATGAGTATAATGTTGGGGAAATATGACTCTATAGGCTTGTGGAAAGAACATCCGCTGGGTTATATTAGAAATACCTGCTCTATATTAAAATCTGAAATTTTTGGAGAAAATACTTGGAATCAATTTATCAATGATTTTCATTTACCGTCAACAAACTGTCCATTGCCAAAAGTGAGTAATATTAAATTTTGAAATTTACTCTTTACATTTTATATATATTGCGTTTTTAATAATATATTATTTTAGGGACATTACGCTTCAACAGGATTTAATACATCTTTATTTAGAATGTCGAAGTTACCAAAGAAATTTTTTTATGGAAAATATACAAGCCGTGTATCATTATACGACAATAAAAATAGTTTAATTGGTTGTACAAAAGTTTCTATTGAATTGAATCCTTTTACGTGAAGAGGAGACAGTAATGACTGTCTAATGAGTACATGTTTTTTAATATACATTTGTAACAAAATACATTCTCATTCAGAGAATGTACGTTTCAATTGTAATTAAAAAACACGCACACATATCTATATATATAATTAAAACTCATTATTCGTAAAATTTCTAGAATATTATTCTTTATTGATACAATTATATGAGTATTGTTAAATTTTTTTCTAAATAATTTATATGTTAATTTTTTCATAATATATACAAAATGTGTCATCTTTATTTAAACATTTAAAACTTATTCAGTGTGGTACAATGAGTAGGTTTAAAGTATTAAGTTAAGAGACGATTGAAATAGAAAAGTGGTTCAAATTGACTATAATTGAGTCACTTTTTAAAATAGTTAAATATTTATAACACGTTAGTAAAAGATTATTTTCAGTTTATAGGTATTACATGTGCATCTACCACAAATATATGTCAATAAGTCATATATTAAGTGTAAGTTATTCCTGTAAAGGGAAAAATGTAATTTTATAAAGGAAAATGTATGAGAATCCAAAAAATTATATTGTAGAAGTAATCTCCTACTTTTCTTCAGTTTTTAAAATTAATATTATATATTACATAAGGGTATATTAATATTATAACATATGCGACTTTAATGTGTGACTAATACCAAACAAAATATAAATGTAAAAATAAAAATGCTTGTAATTTAATTTGCTGTTCCTTAGAATAAAAAACCGTAAAATCACATTGTTGGACTAAAATTGTAATATATAAGTTTACGATTATATTAAAATACTAAACGATTTTATATACAATGTGATCTATTAGTATACTGTTCCGATATTTTCGTTAAATAATGATTTTTTCATTAAATTGTACAGATAAAAATTTAATTTATTTTTATAAAAAAAATTTTAAATATGAAATTTATAGTGAGAAATAATTATTTCTGAAAATAAAATTTAGAGTTAACTTTGGAAAGTTAAATGGAAATCTCTCAATATTTTTTGTTATTAAATAAAGGATAGACTAAATAAAATGTTAACAGGTCGATAACTAGTATTTACCGTTACTTTTTAAGCTTTAGAAAAGGTATTGTTTAGTAACTATCTATTTTTACCATAATGCACAGATAAGTAATCCTTCACGTTGCGTACCACAACACTTGCATGTAACTAAAAATTATAACTCAAAAAAAAATAATAATACAATACTTTTTGTCGACCTATCAATGTTTTAATTAGACTACCCTTGATTTAATAGTAAAATAATAATAACAGATTTAAATTTATCATTCGAAAGTTATTCCTAAAATCTACCCTTAGGAATAAGTTTTTATAAATTTGATCATTTAATAGAATTGATATTAAGTATTAATCAATTTAGATGTAGATTAACTTTTTTTTCATCGATAACCAATATGGCATACTACTTTTTTAGAAATTATAATATTCAGCTACAGACAAGCCCAGTGCACAACGTAGAATTCTTATCTGTACCGTTTTGCTTAATTCGATAATTTATCACATGCCACAACATGTACAATAGTATCTCACTTAATGTATTCTTAATAATTTCGTCCATTACTAAGAAAAATTAGTAAGAACTTATAGCCGTATCATGATATTTTCCATCTTTAGGTTTGAAATCTTCCTTTACTCCTCACAAAATCTTAACTCTCTTGTATTTGCTGTCTTATACTTTCTTCCAAGTAAAACAGATGTTATAAAACGACACGGCCCCGCGTCGCTTCGTGATACGCGACTCGTGCCACCTTTATCGCCCTACTATTTGAGTATTTGACTGACCAACACCGCGTTGCCACTGTGCAAAGTCCAACAAGTGGCCGACGACGACCCGCCGCAAATGATACGTTGAGTCTTCTTCCCGTTGTCGCAGTGATGACGTCGAGGATGTACGCCACCGGCTCCGGACGTGCCGCACGACCGGACCCGACGAACCGATCCGCACCTGCTAATCAACGCTGCTAACTTTTTAACGCCGACGGCAGCAAAAGTGCCGCAATATTATGCGAACATTATTATTGACTGTGTTCGTCTTTTCGGTTTGTTTGTTTTTTTAAATAATCTGCTTATTAACAAACGGCCCACGGACCTCCACCCTCAAACCAGTGTCGACTACATTATTGGGTCGTGTCAAATACAAAGATATAAATGAATTCGTGGAGTATTGATATTATTATAACAGTTTTTATTTTTTTTAATTACACAATATGTTTAAAACATACACAAATTTATTATTTATTATAACAAAAATAATAATAAATAAAAGTCTTAAAATGAAGATCACATTATAACAAATATATTAAGTTTTGTACACGCCTATATTTTAAATAAATAAAATTATAAATTCTAACATATTTCACTTTATACAAAATGAATACAATACTAATAGAGTGAATATTTTTCAATAACTTATTGTACGTAATAAAATGAAAAATGAAATATCAATAAAAACAGTTGTTTTGAATTTCCAGACTTCTTAAAAATTCTTAGTATAATAGTATAAAATTTTTACTTAAATGTATACAAACTATAAATATTTCATAATGGTTTCAAAAAAATAGTAATAAACTGAGTGGTAACTATAGACTTTTATACACGAAAAACAAATAACGAATAATATCATGATTCTGAATACACAGTTGACATTTGGAAAAAAGTGTTTTCGTCATACAGTGAACTCAGTGAAGTAGACATATCTTTTAAAACCATATTACTGCTACTATCAAATGCTTGATTAGTGATTGGGTAAGATGGCGGTGTTTCTTCTATTGGCCTAACTTCATTTTCAGTCTTTCTATCCAAGTCCATATAGTACTGTTGTTCTTGTGGATTTATATTATTCGGCCTTGAATAGTTTCCAAATTTATTTGCGCTATTATTATTTTGATAGTTGTTGTAATAATGTTGATTACATTGTTGTTGATTGCACTGCTGATTAATACAACTATTGTTATAATAATTGCTATATGGAATTCCGTTATTTGCAGTTGAATTTGTTTGCTGCCCATTGTTATTTCTCTGGCATCTTTGATAAGAATCTTGGCCATTATAATAACCATTACTGTGCTCAGAAAATTGACTATTTTGATAATGTTGATTATTGTTTTTCATTTGATATTGCGTATTATTTTGTCTAAAGTTCGTATAATTGTGGTTATAGTGAGCAAAATCTTGATTAGATGAATAAGAATATCGACCTCCATTTTGCCGCTGTTGTATCATAGGAGCACATCTTATATTGTTGTTGTTAGTATTAGTATTATTATTATTATTATTAAGCTGCAAAGGCGCGTTTGTTTGATATGGTCTTTGATTATGAAATGATGGTTGATACATTCCCCTGGACAAACTTTGATTTTGATTTTGTCCTTGCCAATTCACTGGTAAACTATTGCTACGCATATTACGATGATTATTAACTACTTTAGGTCTTTCACTTGTCGTAGAATTTTGAACAGGTGTCGTATTTGTTATTACTTGTGGGCTTCCTAGATTTGTATTTTCATTTACAATAGGCGATGTTAAAGTTGGAATTTGTTCCAAAGCTGATTCTGTCAATTCGTTGATGAGATCATAATTGTCAATTTTTTCTCCTATTATCTATATAAGAAAAAAAATTACAGACTGTTATTATTTAAGTTTTAATATTTAAATATTATTTAAGTTTTAAGTTTTATCTTCAAGCTTACCATATCTTTAATAACATCGTCAAAATCATCTGGTAAAACCATTTTACTTTCCAACGATTCACCTTCACCCACTTCATCTAGATTAATATTAGAATTTGGATGGTGTACAGCTGATGCTTGATGTGTTGATGGCCTCACCATTTTAGCACTTTCGGGTATTTGTCTGCATTCTTCACTTGAAGTAACGGGAAAAGCCTAGTAAAAAAAAATAATTTTAATAAGTTATAAAATATGTACACTCAAATAATAATAAATAATATTTTAATATAATAAAATATGTACACTCAAATAACGATTAATAAAAATAATTACATCGAGATCAGGTCCATTAGCTGTATTTGCTTGACTAGGTGAATAATCCACAGAAATTGGATCATACAGAGAAGAAGCATTGCTTAATCTATGCTGCTCAGAGGGCACCTAGAATAAATATTTCATAATTATAAATAAAGAAATATAACTTATTTTTAATTTTTCGTTGTATTTTGTTCAAATTATTTTCTGTATTTCTTTTACTATTTTGTTAATTCTTTACAAACATTCTTTACAAACATTCTTGTTTTTTGGTTTATTATAAATTGTCGTTTGGCGTTACATAATGAATATAAAAAATAACTTATCATAGAAATTTATTTATACATACTTGGCTATTTCTACGACTGTGATCAGACTTCATACTCCAATAATTGCTAAATGTACTTTCGCGTCGAATGGAATCTTGGTTAGAAGCCATTTTCATATCAGTTAGCCGTTTATTAAGTTCTTGAATTCCAGAACCGCCATGTCCTGGACTCAACTCAGGTATAGAAGATATCTCATCAACTGCATGTTTTAAGCCAGCATGAGGTACAAACCGACGCATTCTTCTGACCATTGGTGCCGAAGTTACCATTCCAACTTCAGATTGCATTGGCATAATATCAAAAAGCTAATAATTTAACAAAACGTTTTTAGTTTAGAATTAATATTGAATTTGATGAAGGAAAATTAAAAACTTGAAGTAATTATATAGTGATTAAAGCTATATATAATAATATTTAAAAAATAATTAAAATAGTTAATGTTAACACTTACATCAGCATCTTGACCATCTTCAACCCAATTTTCATCCAAAGCATCTGCACTATGATTACTATCGCTAATTGGTTCATCATGGAACATCCTATTATTATATGGGACACTCATGGGACTTGGTTGTTGACCCGGAGAATTGGTTTCCTAAAGAAATATGTATTTTTAAAATAAATAATTGGTATTATATTTTTAGAATAAATACCTCAGACTTGATGCTTGGACTAGATACACTAACAGTTTTTGCACTCATTGGCATTTCATCACTTCTATAAGGAGATGCATCATCAGCACCCGCGCCAGTGCCTCCACCACCGCCACTTCCTCCTCCGTGATTACTATCACCATTACCTTTATGTCTTTTATGAGCATAAAAGTCAGCCCCATGGACAGTCTTAACATGTTTTCGCAAGGAACTAGGATCAGTGTAACGTTTTGTACAACCTGGAGCCTTGCAAATGTAAGGTTTCTAAAAAACAAAAGTACTAAATAACAAGTTGTTTTTTAAAACTAAGTTATTATATATTATCTCACCCCATATTTTATCCAAGTTAGCATATAAATCAATAAATAATAAATCATGGAATGATTATTTTTTAATAAGAATATATCATAAAAAATCTATGCTTTTGTTTTCTCATCTTATTAATATTTTTTTTTGTCTTTTTATTAAAAGTATTCGCTTTCTTCTTTAAATATATAATATAAATCTGTAGTTACCTCGCTAGAATGAGTTCGATTTTGATGTTTTGCTCTATCTGAAGCATTACTAAATGCTTTACTACAACCTGGGTGTTCACATGTATAAGGTTTTTCACCAGTATGAGATCTGAGATGTGTTTTGAGATTTTCTAGTCTTGAATAAGCTTTAGTACAGTTTTCAAACTAAAAAATGTATTTTTATCATTATGTAAATTTTATTTAAGTAGCAATTGATATTTAACTGGTATTAAATTTATACCGATTATTTTTATATGTATGTATAATATAACTAATATATAAAATTTAATTACAGTGCATTTATGAGGTTTTTCTCCTGTATGTCTCCTCATATGTACTACAAGCATATACTGAGCTTTAAATGGCTTCTCATCTCTAGAACAATCTTGCCATTGACAAACGAATGATTTTTTATTGGCTTGAATATGATCATTTACTATATGCTACAATTTAATATAAAAAAATTATATTAATAAACTATACTCAAAATGACGAACATTTTGATTTTGATACTCAAAATATAATTATATATTTTCTTTAATTAAATCATTCAAAAATATTATAGGAATTACTTGGACTAAAACAGCTTGTGTCTGAAATTCCAAGTTACAGTGTTTCCAATGACAATTAGTTTCTATGAAATCCGGTTCACCTTTTAAATCACATATTGACTCTGGAGAATTTTGTTTAGAGTCTTCAGATAATTTTTGAGATGATTTTTTAGATCCCGATTTTGATTTTGATCGTTCGTGCTTAATTTTACACATTTCATTAGCCAACATCTAATTATTAAAAATAAAAAAATATTGTAATTTTTATTTAAAAAATATTGTTTTTTGAAACATTTTTGTATAACAATCGTCAAACATAACCATGACTATTTTTTAACTATTAAAATAACTTACTTGAGAACCATCTTGAGAAGGTACTGGTAACATATGAATATTATATGAAGGATGATGAGCAGAAGATGGAACAGAGGTTGCATTGTGCCATGGTAAATGAAGACCGCTAGCAGATCGAAGCAACTGTTGTACTTGAGGTGATATTACAGATGGGTGGTGTTGCATAGTAAAAGCCAATGGATTTAAATGTCCATATGACCCAGAAGTACTTGAACTTCTGGAGCAAGATGCTCCATATGCTGCTGCTGCCGAGTATAAAGCACTCGGCGATGACCGAATACGGCCATGAAGTTCCAAGTCCGGAGACGGTGAAACAGAAAGTGCCCGTTTTTTGCCCTGGCGTGAAAAACTCTGCGCCAATGGACTGCACAATCCCGAACCTGAACATGAGGTCAATGTATATTTTAGTATTTAACCAAATATTTAGTATTTTACTATACTTAGTATTTACGCTAAATGAATCACTTACTTAGAGAGCCAACTGTGGCAAAGGATGAACAAATATCCATGCAGTTAAAGCGAAGGGGATGTGGAAAATCAGCAGGGTGGGGGTGCGGGTGATGTGGCGGTAAAACGCCACCCGCCCCCCTCCTTGATATTAAATCACCTGATCCTCCAACACTGCAACTTCCAACCAAACTAAAAGTATATAAAATATAATTTTTAGTATATTTTTAAATTTAAAGTTAGATTAAAATTATCTATTAAGTATGACAAATATATTTGTTAATTAGACATCTTACAATCAACCCAGACAAGTTTTCAGAATTCATTTTCCAATGGAGGGGAACCATTAAAATTTCCCCTGTATGTGGGGCTAAATCAACTTAATACTTTTATCAGCAATTATTTAATCTATTGATTATCCATATTAAGGCCATTTTTAATTAAAACAAATAATTTGTAGTAAACATTTTAAATCTTCTTAAAAAAATATATGAATTTATCACTTAAAAAAAATGAAAATGTGGGTACCATTTTCATTTTATCATTAAAAAACAACCTTAAGTCCTAAATATAGTGATTTCAATAATGTCGAAAAAACACTTAAAATGAATAATATTCACATGAAATAAATAATATGAAGAAAACTAAAAAGCAAAATGGTATCGTGTGTTGTAGTAAAATGAGATATTAACCATCACCAACAATTCAGTAGTATGGCACTTGAGCTTGTAAAAACAGAAATAAGAGCCTAGGACAAAGACAAGCACAGTTGTTGTACATCAAAAACGTGTTCCTCGCTAAACGAATCGTATCGGCTAACAAAAAGAGGAGAAGAAGCAGAAGCATTGCAGCAACTGCAGCCAACAGCGTTGTCGTAAAAATTCCTCGACAAGTTAGTTGTCCTTTTTGGAAAGAGAGTTTTATTTTAACGACGATAGGCCATGTGCACTACCGCCAGAACCAGTGAGCTGTTGATTTACGACACTATTTTCAGATGTCGGCGGTGATGTCGGCATAGCATAGAAAAATACAACACACACAAACACACATTCACTAGAACACATACAATTGGCATCCTGTGAACTATTTCCGGGGAACTGTTTTTGTCGTGCAATATTTTATTTACTTTTCGTTTATTCAACTAATGACTATATCCAGCAAATTCGTATTAATTAGCTATAGATATGATGTAAACTCCATCGAGATTTCGATTAAAATTTCACACAATAAACCAAACTTATAAATATCGTCTAACATACAGATTTTTTTTAGTTACATTAAAAGTACAAAATAATAATAATTTATACGGATATTTTCATAATCTCTTGTATTACATAGCAATAAAATTAAATCAAGGCAATAATATTTTGTCACGATTAAAGCATGACTTAAAAGAGTTACAATATAATTTTAAAAATAGTTTATATAATTTACTACATGGGTGCTAATTAATAACACACACAAACTGTTTCATTTGTTTCATTCTTTTTACTCATAAGAATCCATGTCGAACTATTCAATCGATGATTAATTATATGAATTTTTTAAACATATTAATCAGCATAAAAAAAAATAAAGATAGGTAGAGACATTGATCCCATCATCGTAATGTCGGGCCATACAATGTTAAGTTAGATCAACGATAAACGTTTCGTATGATAAAGTCAACGTTGGAATGTGACTGACCATGAATTTCTCAGAACTAAACCAGCAGGACGTTGAATTTTGATTTCTTACTGTCCTTTTTGTTCCCCTCTTCCACCCTGTTGATGTATTGAAATACTTGTTCTTTGAGCGCTGTTGCAAACATAATACATGAAAACCCCCAGGGTTTCAAAAAAAAATTTACACCCTGTGTGAATTAAGCAAAAAAAGAACAAAAATCAGGTGCACGATTCAAGATTATTTCTCACAATACTGATGTTTCTTCCCACACAATATTAGTAGCTTATATACAGTGGTGCCTCGTCATACATAGCATAGTTGGAAATATATTTAAGTAGCGGGTACCGAATAGTCAAACATTAATTTCTTCCGCAACAATTTGAAAGTTTAAAAAACTAATACTAGGCTTCTTTCAGATGCAATTAATTTTAACAACACCTGTCGAAATGTGGAATAGGGTAATTTCCAAAGTACAATTCAGTCCAACACGCTGTTATATCAATGTTTAACCAAAAGACACGTCAAATAGTGCATATTTCAAACATCCGTAGATAGATGAAATGGCAGAAAATATAGCAGAGAAATCTAATACTCAATGATTAGACAGGATCGAATATATTTTATGAATTTAAAAACCCATTAAGTTTGTATGATTCGAACTCATGATTCAGATTTAAACTATTATTTATTTAATTGGTGATTGGCAACAATTCATTTTTTTTAAAGAAAATAATTTAATTAGGTTTTGCTAATA
Source organism: Daktulosphaira vitifoliae (assembly GCF_025091365.1). Taxonomy (NCBI): domain Eukaryota; kingdom Metazoa; phylum Arthropoda; class Insecta; order Hemiptera; family Phylloxeridae; genus Daktulosphaira; species Daktulosphaira vitifoliae. The sequence continues at coordinate 35,935,753 of NW_026099575.1, forward strand.
GAATTAATTTATTGTACCGGATGATTCAAAATTAAATTTTTATTCTAATTGACAAAAATATTATAGCTAAATCCGAGGAAATGAAACGTTCTAAGCTTTTTTTACTAACGATTATTTTACCATTAAGTTCTTACCTGATTCATTATTACTATTAATTTTCTAGTTCGCAACCGTAAGCTATATTCAAAAAATTAACGTCATATAGTTGTATCATCATATAAGATGATCATCAACTCTAGTTATCGAGTTTTGACGGACGATTCCAACGAATAAGGATGCACTTTTTACGATAGTGTAAAAAGGACGGTAACTATATACACGAGGTTGACAGTTAGCAGAACACGCGCACATCGCATCAGTACAAAACCAAATCGTCAACTGAGGTAACGAGAACTCAACACAAACGGTCGTGGACCACCCAAGAGTAAAATAAGAGATGGAGAGCGCGATCATGTTGATGACGTCACGCAATGGTATATGACTATCTTTCTTCCGTGCATTACATGCACGTATATGCGTCTTTTACCTATCATCCAACAGGTAATGCGTACAAACGCTGTACACACTTTATATACAATTGAGCATCTATATTACACATGATTGTATACAGAGGGAATTAAATTATCAACACTGACGAACCAATCGGGCAAAAGCGACGGTCGAACGTGATTTTTATCCTCTCCACGACACGCTTTTTGGTGCTGCAAGGGAATCGCCACGATGCAATTATCCAAGTCCAGAAGTATCATCCTTTCCCCCCTCCGGTACAGTTGCCCGATGAAAATGATGGTTTACATCACGACTATTTCTTCACTCATTTTTACGACCGATGATTATATGTAATGTCTTGTTCGTGAAGGCCAGAGGGACGGCCCAGAACACGTCGTGGAATCACACTGCGTTCGAATGCCGCCCTATGCTTTCATTTCTATTAAAATACATGTAGACTATTCGTCTATATACATCACCAAAAACTTTTTCACTGCCTACGCGAAACAGGAACTCATCGGAAACTTTTATTTAAAACTTGAATTTCATACTAACGCGTTACAAATTACCGACGGAGAAGCGTTTTGCATTGTGACGTAGATTATCAAATGAAACATAATTGTGTTTACGCTGCCGAGATCATAGACAAATTTAAAGACACTGGGATGTTTATAAATTGAAACACATGGAGATGTAATGCATATTCAGAAAAAATATTGTTCACGCGAAAAAGACGTATCTGCAATGATAAATGATGGCTAGAATTGATCGAAGAATCGGTCCAATTAAACTCGCAGCAAAGAAAAGTCGATGATTTACAACTGCAGCTAGGTGATTTATCACTAAGCCAGCACACGGTCATGGGGAAATGTCAGCGGCGGTGGCTGTGGATACGGCGCAAGAAAAATAAAGTGCGCACATATCCATGTAGTATAATTTACCGGATCGGCTCAACGGGGTCAGCACGTACATTTAATAATATAATGATAATCGTAATAATAATACGGATACTCCTACGTATAATGAATAATGGAAGCTCATAAGTCTATATACGAACAGCACGAGTAACGGATATGGTATACACACTCGGTGTAGTACCATCATCACGCCACAGTCTATATACATGACCGCTCTCCGGGCATAGCTGTGTATGAAGTAGTCGTATGGAGCATAAAAAATACACTGTCGGGGTGAGACCAATCTCAATTAACTTGGAACTTCATTTAAATATAACATTACTGGTGTAGCCTGAAAACAACAGCCGTATCGAAACTTATGCCTTGTACTATTTTGTTTTTCTTTGAACAAATTAATAGGAGGGCAAGCACCAGACAACGAAAAATAATTTATAATATATGCTACTCGGGTATTCGTGTGCGAGGATCAATAACTGTTAGGTGTAGTTCAATTTAGGGCCAGATGACTACGTTTACGTGACACGTCTTAATTAACACGATATGAGCCATTGTTTGGTGTAAATAAAGAGCATTTTAAGTAGCGGTTGAGTACAAAAGGAGGACGGTGAAACATGAACGCGCGCAGACGAATAGAATGTTGTACGCGACCGTGATTTGAACAAACGTCACGCTTGTGTCTAAAAAACTATGAGATAGACATTTTAAATGTTCGGCCAACATTGTGTCGCATGCTCTTTCACGGATTCTGGTGTCAGCATCACACCACCACCACACTCTTCACTTCCGTCCCTAAGCAATCTCATAATTTACATTTTTGGTAATGCGTATTTAACTAAGTATTATTCTTTTCCGTACATTGCCATATTGTCGTATCGCCTCCGCCACACGTGCAATGAATACTCCAATTATACCATTACAATTATGTCACCAAATTTAAAACTTGTGCGCTTGTTTTAAACATTTCATAACCAATTTATCGTTGAAAACATTTTTAAATAGCTAACAACTATTTCGCAAAGTGTTAAAAAAAACTAATTTTCTTATTGGTTTACTTTAAATATTAGATACTATCGGCTGCCAATAACCTAACCGGCTAGAGTTTGGATAGTTGGCGAAAACATGTATGAATTCGTGTTAAAAAAAAAATTATCCATTAAGATTTGTAATTTTAATATTTATTCGAAAAAACACCTTGTGGTAACGTCATAATTACACTTGTTGGCGTCCAAAAGATACGTACTTTGTGTGTATTTACAATATGGTATTAATAACCATACGCTTAACGTCACGTTATATCTGATTAAGCCGTTAACGAGAGGTGTCTCATGTGTAACGCGATAGCAACAGTGACCAGCCGGTGTGAGTTACTTACTATTTTTTGGCTTTAATTATCATATCATTTCCTAGTATCGATTTAGGCAAATAAATAATGTGACGACAGAGCACTCGAACGAGTCGGTGCAAACAAAATGAAGCGATCATCGCGCGATGTGTGTACAGTAAATACCAAAGTAAAATATTACAACGGCGTGGGGTAATAACCATGTGATAGAGACCATTTTAAACGATCCCGTGCAGCCTCCGGTGCCGATTGCCGAGCGTTCGCACCATCACAAATACCAAACTTTTTTTTTTATACACACTCGACCCGGCCCGTTTGTGTAAAGTATGCGTGTAAGACTGTCCCGTAAGGCATTATTGTGTTATGCGTGTGTGTGTTTATATTACTATAAGAGTACCTGGTAACGCGAAGGACGACTTTGTGGACACTCGGTGCTGTGTGGAAAAGAAGAAGAAGAGTTATCTCGTTTGCCGCGCGCGCACTGGTTATACGAAGCGTACGGTTGTTCACATGCACCTTGTGTACGTTATTATATGTAAATATATAAATCCCCACGACTAGATTCAGTTGTTATTTATTGTATAAAGTCGTTTGTGCGTGTGTACGTTTTTTTCTCTCCAGTCATTTCCCCCTTGTATCTCTACCGGCCGCGTTGGTCTCCTTGGCATTCAACTGCTGACGACGATCACCACCGTACATATATATTATTAAACACACACACACACACAAATAATAACATGAGAGATCGGGACGACGATTCCGTGTGCCTGCTCGTTTCTCTCCCACCGTCTGTGCATTATATATATATATATTATATATAAATGTGCGTATGTATAAATATCGTGCGACGTCTCTCTTGGTCTCTATCGCGCGCACCGCCTCTCTCATGGCCAACATAGCCGGCATTCGTTTTGCCCAGCGGGCCTGTGCTTTCATTGATTTACCGTGAGCACATAAACAATAACGTCCCCGCTTCTATCTGTTTATCTATTCGTGTACCTCTCAATATCGGCAATGCCTATCATCGTTAAGCCGTCGCGTGGAAATTTTGCCGAGTCGCGATTGCACCTCGCCGGACGATACTCGATACTACTATCCTCGAATACGACCAACTGAGGTTAATGACGACATTTCACGTTTCTAGATATGTGTCCACGGTGTCTTTACTGGATCGCACGTGCGTGTGCACCGGCAGTGGGTAGGAACGACCGACTAACGACAATGCGGACCTGCTGTTGTACACACGGTTCCGTGGGTCGTAAATCCCAATGAGGAGATCACAATGGAGTGCTCAACGAAAAGAACCGTCCGCATTGTTCGATCAAGTCTCGGAGGAGCCCCACGACACATGGAAAAAAAAAAAAAAAATGTATAACCACGACTACTACCATGTCGACGTTACACAATAGTTCCTATAACGCGTATATAAAAGCGTACACGTATATGTTTCCAACGAGTGTCCCCTGCACCACGATGCGCATTTTCATCCTTGACTAAATGCTTTCAAAAAACTACATTTTTGGGCGTTGCACGTGAAAAACATTCCAGCGGTCCAACGCAAATATACCTGTAATCGCATAACTAAAAGCCTGTGTAATCATATTACCTTGTACGTTCATTGTAAAATCCAAATTTGAGGCATCTTCACGGACGCACAAATCGATTCAAATATTTATTTGCGCGCCTGTTAAATGGTATAGACGACGATTTAAAAAACCCATTCATCGGATTATCCGCGACAGAATGGGCGGCGTCGTAATTATCATAAACCGACCTTAAGGACAAACTATTAAAATGTGACAGTGTACTGTTGAGAACATTACTGGTTTGTTTAACAGCACTAACGAAGAATAATGGTAGTAAAACGATTATCATTATGATCAACGATAACAAGGAAAATAATTACAATGGGATTCATTTAGACACGACATTGAGTACGGGTTAAATGTTTCCTGACGCGCATCTCATCTCTAAGCCCATATGCTCGTCGTGATTGAGCTTTACGCCACAAAACGGTGGTAATAATAATTATTATTACGGTCGAGATAAAGAAAAAAGTACAGGTTTCGGTCGTCGGATAAACGCACAAACTGGTTCCTAATAAATCTGTCAAACCCCATAATAGCATTTGGCTCGTGTTTCAGTTCTTATTTGGAACCCGTTTATTTATTTATTATATTCTCTCTTTTTTTCGTTTTATACACATATGAGTTTGTACGTTTTTTCACAGACGTACACAACACAAAGACCTATTAGCGACCTTATCATTGTCTCTTATTATTATTATTATTATCATTATTTCTTTTTTTATATTATTATTCTTATTCTCCTACGGGCAACAAGACACGGTGGAATGTACCGCGGTCGATTCAGGAAAGACTTTACAAACCGACTTCTTCGTTAGACACAACTATTCGATTGCGGTCATTGCGAGTAACTACATAATACATTATACTGATAAAAGTGACGGCCCAATACAATTAAGGTTATTATAAAAAAAGAAACATGTCTTCGTATCGGGAACATCAGAAGCTTTAAATTACGAACGACAAACCTTCTCCGAAATCGTTGATTAAGACTACAGAACAACACTGATCTAAATAAATAATCTAAGATATTTGAAAACCTAAATAAGAGAGCGTCAGTTAATTAAACACCTGTAAATCCTTGTCCTTTGGCGTTGAAGAGCAATGGTGAATTACAATTGTACATCGCACCCAGTGGCAAATGAGCTGTACACGCTGAACGAGTGGGGTGTCGATTTTGCTTGATAATGATGTATCCAATTCGAGAGAGACGTGTCGAAATGTACACACTAGGGGTGGTTTGGAAAAAAGGCGTGGTCTTNACATCGCACCCAGTGGCAAATGAGCTGTACACGCTGAACGAGTGGGGTGTCGATTTTGCTTGATAATGATGTATCCAATTCGAAAGAGACGTGTCGAAATGTACACACTAGGGGTGGTTTGGAAAAAAGGCGTGGTCTTCAACAACAACAACAACAACAATAATAATATTTCATCGATCCTGCGTCATGGCGGATCATTCCAATTATGATGAAATACACAAATGTATATAATGAGAACGTCGGCGGCTGAGACCAATTAGACGGCCGTACAGGTAAAACACACCGACCAAAGCGGCAACAGAAAGATCAGTGTACCGAAATTCCAATCCGTCTGGACGCGAAATAAGTTGTGCACATTTTATTTATTTATTTTTTTTTTTTGACTACCTCCTCCTTATTGCGGTTGCTAACCGCACAATAATACATTGAACACATTGGTCACCGGTTCATTATAAACGAGCCAATTAGCCAAATCCGGTTTCCGATCCCTGCGCCCGGCTCGTTGAGTGTTGTGCCTATTACGTTCGAAAAAAATATATGTTTGCGAGTATGTAATGTAGTCGGGAAACTAGTTTTTTTTCCCGCGTTTATATGTACACCGCCTATAATAGTATGCGTGTCAGTACGTTCCAGGTTTTTATGACTTTATTTCTTTCGAAATTGGCCTCCGGTGCGGATTAGCCGTTTTCTACGACTGTTAAGTCGCGCGCGTTTTAAGGACCGCGATTTAACGCGTTATTAGAACTGATCGAGAACTGGACGCACTCGAAATTGATTAAGGAAGCAGTACAAGAGGAAAGGGAAATAAGTAATTACGATTTTGTTTCTTTTTAAGGAGCCGCGCCCGATAAAAACAGAATAGTTTAAAAATCAAACTGGTTTCATCTTTTAACATTCTGCTGCCCTAAGTGTATTAACCACGATACTAAATATATTTATAAATTAAAATATATAACACAAGAATGTCTCTGCTGTCTGGCAATGAAAATGCATTAATAATGTAAGATGTCTAACTATAGTTTTTTTTAATCTACTTTTTACGATTTCTGTTGTAAAGTACGGAATCGACAAACAATAAAAATGTAAATTTGCGTAATCTGTTGAAAGATTACCGTATTACTGTAATTATATTGGTAAAAAAGTTTTATCATTCTACTTAATTTTTTACCGTAATACGATAAGCAAAAAAAAAAAATGGAATAACAAGACATAAAATTATTCGTATTTTTGCCGAGTTGTCTACTATAGAAAATACCAAGAAACAATTATTTGAGATAATTAAGTCATCGCTAATCCTAATTAATATAAACCTGTTAGAGATTTCAAATAATATCACTGTCGTTGGCCAATACCATTTCCATTGTATTAATTTAAATAACAATTTTCTCGATAAAAAATTTATATAGTGACAAGTATAAAAATCGTGTCACAACTTTTTGTTTAAACCATAGATATCACGTTAAAATATTCGCAATAAAAAACGTCAATTTAAAAATAAACTGACCTATAGTGTATGAAATATTGAAATTGGAGAGTTCTAAAAATTTTAATATTTAATTTCACATAGACATTAAATTACTTTTTAAATATAATTCGTGATGAATTGTAGTGTAATTCTGGTCTAAAATTGTCTTTAGACGGAGACGAATTTTCTTCGAACAAAGAAAAACCAACGATTCCAATTGTATTCCACAATTGCACAGTTTTGCTATACATTTCATAAACCGTCTCAAAAAAATGTACGAAGAAATAGGTTCCGATGTTCTCAAATCTTTTATTAATTATGTTAAAGTTTTCGATTAGAATTTTTCTATTAAAAATACAAACTATTGTCTTTTAACAATGTAAATTTATTTCGACTTGGAATATTTAATTGAAAAATTTATTTCCTAAAGTAATGTACCATCTTATTTATAGTCAATATCTATTTAAACGAATAAATGAATAATGGAACTTTTCATTAAAATTTTTTTTTACTATTCCCTAAAACTACTAAATTAGGTTGGCCAATGTTAAATTTAATATGCTGAGTATACTCATTTCGGTATGATATTTTCTCAATTTCACAGGGAAAATATACAAATTTATCAAAGAAGTCTTTCTACTAACAATCGCGTATTGATGTTTTATTCTCTTTGATTTAATTGCTTAAAACAAACTCCAAGTCATCGCACAGGCTCACGACAAGTCTAACATCCTCATTGAGTTCAATTGACCCTCATTGCAGTTGGTCCATTAAACTGTGATTAATAATAATGGTAATAAACGATTAATGTAGAGTTAACTTTATCTCCTTATAAAGTTAACGGTGATTTGTTAATGCGTTCTTTTGTCCGCTGACAATTAGACGGCGTGGACAATAATTACTAGCGAAAAAGCGATTGCCGCCGAGGTCGGTGTCTGATGCTGCTACCGCTGTTGATATGTACGTCCAAGTACAATGATAATAATGAAATAACACTCGTCTCAGGGACGAACGGCGACGGGTTAACGTCCTTCTCATCTGTGTGTATATTGTAGTGGTCCGGAGACTGTGATCACACGATAATATACGACTGCGCAGCGCTGCAACAATATTATTAAGCGGTGTAATAATGTCATTATTACACGTATACCATTATTACAAATGTAGCAGCAATAACTTTGTAACGGCTTATACGAAATGTCGGACTGTCCGGAAAAGCAACGATTTTGAGGTGTTATCTGCTCAGTAGCACTTGTGCAAAAGCAATTAAGAGTTGGGCGTATCTCTTATCAAATCCAGACACTGCCGCAGAGAGAAAATAAAGCGAACACGATGAGTAGGGGCACTTATCGAAACACCTTTGCTAATTCTTGCGCAAAAAACCCTTTAGTCGGAATGATATGAAAAAATAGCCGACAAATAAAAACTTATGGTGTCGCAATAATATATTACGCGACGCGGTGTTGTACACGGGTATAATTCCGACTTATCATTTTTTTATCATCGCCATTTGTGTGCATTCAACACATGATAAACATTACAATCGAACGTCTGGACACACAATGCTGCCGCTGATAATTAATGTACAGCAGTTGTACAATGTCAAAGAGTCGTGTTAATTAGGTTTTGATCAGTTTAGCCATTTGCAAACGCTAAATTTAACGGGAAGCCGCGTGTCGAATAATTTTCCCAAGCATTTTGAATCAAAAAGGTATTCGCTGTAATCATATAATTCGACCGACCAAATTCTATCAGGCAATTTCAGCCTTACGGTTAGCCAAAGGCATCTAATGAATTTTGAATGTTCCAAACATGCGCCGTCTCCGTACACGGCACATTTTTTGTGTTGTATCTTTGCCCCGTACGCCGTTATTTTTTATTTTCATTTTTACTAGAATTATCCTGTACACCACCGCGTTCTTATAGCGAATACCGCGTTACCGGTCCACGAACGCCAGTTGCACACTGCGACTGTGTGTGTGTGTACAGCAAGCGCATTCGTAAAGCAACAACATTCCTGCCCCGTGTCTTGCCGTCAAAAGACGGAGGCGTGAATTCTTTAGACTCGAATGCTGCCACTATTACTATAATAACTAATAACACTACTACTGCTATGCATAAGCTATTAACAGCATGCCGATAATATGTATTGTCATCACACAGAAATTCAAATGACCATTTGTCTTGGTGAGATTTAACAACTGACTGATGATAAATTCGATTTAATTTGCCATAAATGATGTTCTAAGGATTTTATTACCGCCGCTACTAGTATTTTCATTTTTTTATTCTTGGTAAAATACACGGTACGGCCATACATGTGCCTGACGCCGATGGGAACCGTTTACGATTCGTCTTCATCAGCGTTTTGACACCTTCGTCGTTTTTTCATTGCGGTCGTTTTACTGCATTGTGTTATTGTTACCGAGTTGTATTTCACGCTGAAGTCGATAGAATTGAGATAAAATAACGCGTATCTGAAACGTACACACGACGTGGTCGTCTCACACTCGTGTCCCGTCAAGGAACTAAATATTTCCCAACACGTCCGAGTACGAATCAAAATTACCAATAAATTTCCGTTTATTTTTACAACGAATTCATTATTAACCGAATATTTAACCTTCGAAATCGGTTCAAGACGCCAAACTGGATTTCGGTACTATTTTAAATACACTAAGCCTTTATTAGACTGCCTTAGGGTTTCGTTCTATTTAACTCTTACCTGTGCGGTATTGGTTGATGGAAAGCGCCCATGGTGGACGTGGACGGACTGGAAGTGGCCGGTGGTATCAGGCTGGGATTCCATATGCATGATCCTCTGGCGTCCGGCGGCGGCGGTGGAGCAGCCGACAGCGGGAACTGCAGGGACAATCCGACCGAATAGTCGAATGGGTTTGGGTACAGCATGGTCTCCTTTTCAGGCATACCGACGGCGGTGCAGGTGTAGACCCGAACGGCTCAACGCCGTTGGCCGCTTAACGGCCATACACAATGTCAACGGCGGTGCGCGGCTAGCATGTACCTGAAAACATACATGTATAAATATTATATAAACGTAAAAAAAATGTCAACGTTCTACCAAATTTTTTTTTTTTTACAATACGCACGAATAACTGAGAGGGTAGTGTATACCTAAAAGAGGAATATGGTTTTTTTTTCCGACCGTTGTATTACAATATAAATTATTACACATATAAATGTAAAATAATATATCAAACAGAGGCCGCTAGTTTATATACACGTATATGCTTTTATAAGAATATAAAGACATTATGATAATAATAAAACGTTGTAAAACTCCAACGCCCCGTTGTAGATTGTTTGTAACGCATTTAAAATGAGTACCGTACTATTATTAAGGTGCCAGCTACTAATAAAGTCATTGCCGCGTCGAATACGTAAAATGTAATTAAGGCGCCGTGTGATTCGTCATCAATCGATTGTAAATTCCTCCGAATCTACTCGTTGTTTTTTTTTTTTCATCTCGGTTTGTGTTCGTCTAGTTTTTTTGTATTTAGTTTTTTAGATCGAACAATACGACCGGCTATTGGTCCGGATACGTTATGTTATTACTACCCGGCGCGTTTCCTTTTGTTTCTTTAGCACAGTTGAAATCCAACAACGACTGTTGGCGATAATAATAATTTATGTTGCGCCTATAACCACGTGTGCGTACGCGCGTCTGTCTCTCTCGCTCCCGTTGGTCGGCCACAACTATAATCCGCCTTTAATTCGAAGCCAAGGCGTACCTTCTATGATTACACACACACGGTGGGTGTTTCTCTGCGGCGCGTACCCACATGAGCTGCTCGGGGCTCATCCGCGACGAGAGTAGAGATGCTGGCGTACCGTGGAAGGCCGTGCCGCGACTACGGTCGACAACCAGCACCACGATGATGTCTTTATCTGTTGTGTTGCGCTACGTTAGCGGCCGGCGAGAGGAGGTTGGCCGCCGCCGTTGTTTGTGGCCAGTTCGTTGCACCGCGTCCAACACCGCCGCCGTTGTTTTATTCGTTGCGCAGTAGTATATAGCGTTATAGAAGAAGTTAATAAAGACATTAGCGCACCACTGCCGTGCGCGTACAGGTACAGCGCGCGCGCTTCTTCTGGCAGCGGTTGGGCCTTGAAAAACACATTCGACTGTGACGCATCGCGCGACATGTGCACCACAAAAATTATTTATTCCGCCCCATCTTTAAAAAATAAAACGTCCGAATTGATAAATGTAAATAAACGAGTATCATTCCGGTTGATTGGCCGGCGATAATTTCTCGATGTATAAGAAATAGGTGCCGAATGAATCTCGTTAGCCAATAGTGTCGGTTAACACGTAGCCTGACGGTATTAATATGTCTAGACCGCCGAGAAAAAATTACACCTAATTATATTTATTATAAACGTTTAAGAGCTCAATAAACATAGTAATTACATTACACGGCGGCGTCCTTGTCCGAGTATTTTTTATCCGCACCAAAGTGACACTTCAACTACGGAGGAATTATAATTTTAGTTTAACACATTTTTCCAAACGACAACCACATCAGTTAGCATCTTATACGGAAATCATAATATTACCCAACAACAACAACGATGCGTTCGACAAAAGAGCATTCTGATCCCCACCTCAAAAACTAAAATGACTTTTTAAGTACACGAGCACTAAATCCTCACTGGTTGAACGTGTGCTCTGAACCTAAATCGCTGAATAAGACATCATTAAAATCTTTTGAAATCAGTTAAAAATATTTATTTATATCACAATGATCACCAATAGCGTATACCATTGTACGCGACCTCTGTTTAACTCTGAAATAACTTTGTGTAGACGTTTTCAGTGAAAAATATGAAACGTTCACATAAACTGGTCCCGCGGATTACTCAAATGCGTTCCCGTCGCATTACTATAAACTTATTCTGGAAATGCATTAAACGTATAAAATGATTGGTTATAATATATAAAAAAAAAAATGAATTTAGAACATCAAAACCGTGACAATATGGACTTTGGTTATTTAATAACAACTAGTTACATTTTTTGTTACGCCTTAGAAGATATCTCGGTAGGAAGCTGAATATTTATTTTCATTAAGTAAACAGATCGTAATTTTTACATAAAAAACCCGATAGATATTACTTAGAAATACACCAAGAAAAGCCAAACTTCGAGCATAATAAAGTGTTCATAACGTTATTTACATACACAAACACTTGAGTATTTCAAGACGTCGAATTAGTTTCTTAAGTTACATATTAGTGAAACGTAACCATAAGTTTGTTTAGACAAAAAACTCGTTTTTCGGTCGTAAAATCAATACTCAAAACGGAATGCGACTGTGACAGATTCTGTTCTACCGAATGACTGGAGCGGCAGCGCATCTCTATTTAAACCATTAAAGAACTATTTAATGGAGAGCATATGCTGCTGCGTTTGTTGTCTCTGTAAACAACGATTAATCCTATTTGGGATCCTAATCTCTTGTAAGCCCAAAAAGGTTTGGTCACATATGCGTTAAGAGGGGCTCTGCAATCGGACAAAGGTATTAAACAAAATATGTATTAAAAGACTATTTTATTGAGCTCCTTGCACTGGAGATTAGAAAATGGTTTACGTTTGATTTATTGTCAGATCGAGTGATTTTCAAAAATCTCTATTAACATATTCATCTTTAGATTTTTAGTTTTTTACGAGGTATAATCCGATAACGTTTATAATTTATTATCGATCGCTCACGTCCAAGTAATTCAACCCGATAGCTAAAAAACTACGAAATACGAAGTAATGATTTCTTTTAATGACCACTTCATTAAAACGGATGTCGATCGAATGGTGTTGCTCCTTTTTCTTTTTCGTTCGTTCAGTCTAAAGTCACGACTAAAGGATATGTGTAAGGTGGAATAAATAAACCGTACATGAATTAAAGAGTAGTGAACGCGTTGAATAAGCAAACACCCCGTAAAAATTCCTTCAGGTAAACACGGTTCTCGGCGCCTTTCACACGAATTAAGGGAAGCGGTACACAACCAATGTAAATTCATCGACAATGCCCTTCGCACTCAAAAAGGGATATTATAATAATAATAAAATCACTACAATTCTACGATTATATCAACTCAAAACGCAGGGGCTAATATATTTATGTTAATTTAAACCCATTCAAAAATATACAACTTTCAAATTTATTATTGTACGTGTAGTTGAAGTTCCAAATGCGAAACGGTCATACTTATGAGATAATTACAAGTATATAGGTATGCTCTTGAAAAAGTCTATAGTTTTAAGATTCTCTCGTGGTTAAAAATCATTGCTGGAAAACAATACAATTAAAGTTAAAAAAAAAAAAAAAAGGCAAAGCGTATGCGAATTTAACGAGGGAAATAGGATACATAACTGCCGTCGTCTTCTTCGATGATATTATTTTAAAATAAATTTTGCCAAAGTGTTTGTGTTATACATTTTTTTCCGTGGAAAAACGAATGGGCAGATTTAATGGATTGGACTAGCATGTAAAAAATGATTATTCCCACAACGCGCTAGCCGTTAACGAAGACAACAGACAAGTATGTGACACACGCAACGATGATCTAAATATCCGATGAATTCAGAGAATTTAATAACGCAGTAATGCGTTTACAGCAATTGTTTTGGAAACCAAATACACGCCAAGTACCAGCACATGTATAATACATTATATAAGTACCAGCCGAGTAAAATTAAGCCTAGACGAGGAGGGCCAAATGTAGACAATCTGACGATGTCCATTATAAACGTTTACGATTTTTTTCACACAAGTTAGTATTTATACCGTTTTAAGATCTCAACGAAAACAGACTTCGTTTGTGACTAACTTAAACCAGAAATGAACGTCGTGTATACAAATAAAATGAATAGCAAGTTTTGTTATAAAAAAAACTATGTAAAAATAAAAATATCTTTCTCAATACTTTTTATAAGATTTTTAAAAACTTTTATTCCGTGATGAAACATACAAAACCATTTTAAGTATAGTGATTATTAATTGACATTTCTAATTTTTATTTAAATACTATTCATCAATTATTTACTCATCCTTAATGCAATCAACACAATACTACTTTTAAATTTACATAAAAAAACATTTAATCTCCCTATCTTGATTAAAAATTTAAAAAATCCAATCTCTCACACTCAATTAATCAAACGTATACAATAGATTCTTTGAAACGTTACCTATAATTTGTTGATAATTAAAATCGGTACTATGATTTTTTAAATATTGTGCCTATGCTTGGGATATAAATTAAAGAATTTTTATTTATTCTTTATTCTGTTTAATGACATAATGATTTTTACATGATTTATTAAACAAACCGTCTTGTTCGATTTTGTAGAAAAATTATAAATAACTTATTTTTAAGGAATATATAATAATAGTTGTTATTTGAACAATATTTATTTGTAAAAATTATTTTTGTTAAAAACTAACACAAGAAAATATATTTCCGAAAACAGTTGTAATGTTATTTATATAACTATACATAATAAGAGCAATAATTTAATTAGAATTTTATAAATCAAATATAAGTATTTTCTGAAAATATTTCAGAATTATACGAAACGTATATTTATTTTATAAGTTAAAATTATAGATGATAACAAAATGTATCTGAATATCTAACGTTAAAAATTAAATGATTTCTAGACATTATTAAATAACTATTTAATAATAAACTTGAAAATAACCGTAATTGATCTGAATATATTTTTAATGATTTTAATAGAGGAAATAAAATTACTTTTTATCATAAGAGGTATTCCTATGAAATATAATATCCTTCAAATAAACAAACATTTGATGTCGCCCAAGTTAACATTTTATGTGAACAATTAAAAGGGAAATTAATCGACTGGAATTTATAATATTAAAAAAATTCAATATTATGTACTTACAAGTAAAATGTATTCCAATTATTATATCAGTTTGGCAAAACGACCCCAAGAAAAATATCCACAGCACACTTGGGCGGTATTCGCACTAAATAAACGAAAAAAATCTATCTTTTCATCAATACGACCGGTCCCATTGAAGGAAATATAATTAAAAAATGTGCACGGCGTTAAAAACACAAACACGCACGGGATCGGTTAGTTAAATAGAATAAAATAAATAAAACCAACAGCTTAGTCTAAACCGCACTGAAGACACTGGAGATAAAATAAAATAAAAACGTATGGGTTATAGATAATTTTATTCAACCGCGACAAGCAAATGTGACACACGCACTTACGCCGAACAATCGAGTAATTAAATGTAAATTGTGAAAATCTTTGGACGCATAAAAAACTACGGTAACGATAACGGGCGTCGGAAATAGCACATGTACTGCGATCATCAGCCGAGATCCGAGTGCACAGTCAGATCATCCCGGCAACATGAACGCGACGGCGGCCTCTCCTTCTTCCAAACGGGATGACTAGCACGCCGCCGGTTGACAGCTCCATAACGACTCATTTAGCTCGCCCCGTCACCGCCGCTGCCGACGATGTTACCATGACGGGTTACAACGAAATATTTTTATTATTGTTAAAAAATATTATTCGTATGCCGATTTAACGTGACGATATTCCTCCGATGTTGTACCATTGTAACCTTAACAAACGAATATACCGTCGGGTTACCCGTTTTTGATATTATAAACAAAGGCTAACGTTTTTCCAAGTACCGTTGTGTTTGTGTTTTAAAAAACCAACTTGTGTTCAATTAATTCAGTTAGGTGTGCGTATATGGTGAATTTTATCTACTTTTTCGATGTAATCATGTACTCAACATTTCAATCGTATCGTAACAAAATGTAGTAAAAATTAACTTTTTTTTTTTTTCATTATGTCGTTTAATGAGTTTTTCGTTTTTTGTCTCAAATAACTAGATTTTTATCTTGAAATTACCGAACTCCTAACAGATTTTCTTTCTATAAAATGTAATCGTTTATTATTAAAAAAAAAAATACTGACGTAGAAATATATTTTATAAATTAATTAAAACGTTGAGCAATATAAAATCTGTAAACCGCTTAAAATTCGAGTCGTCCCCCTTGACCATAATCTAAATAGCACAAGTGTCGACGATAAAGATTTACATAATAAAATCGTTTAAAATTATCATGTCTCTAATTGTCTATCGGTTTCAAGTGTAAATTCTAACTGCTTTAACCCTAATAGACTATTGATATTCGGTGTGTATACTTTTATGGGTTTTCTTGTTAATAATTTTATAGCAGTTTACGATTTGTCAAACGTTCACTTAAAAGGATCACGAATTTATATTACCTGGTTTGACAACTTATTTTAATTACGTTTTAAAAAATTACTACTCTAATACCCGAGTCATGTATCTCAAATCGTAAAATAAAGTTAAAAAAATAATTTACGATCTTTCGAAGGGTGTGGTGCTGGCCATAGAGACACTCGCGTAAAAAATAAATCGATCAGTTACCGTTAATTTAAATAATTAGTTAATCGATGCCTTTAGAAACACAATACGAGACACACAATGATTGCGATCATTAGGAAATGTGAATTTTCCGACATTATTTACATTATCACTTGGACTATAACAGCAACACAAATACTAAAACATTGTTGTTGATCACCGAGGAAATCGCCACATCAGCCCTCCTCTCACACCCGTGTAACCTATTCCTATGCAAATGCGTCTGTTGGACTCGCTCGTCCGACATTATTTATTCCAAGGATTAACATTTTTTTAAATTTATATAGTCCGGTCATCACACGTTTAGTAAGTCTAAACGTTTCAATTTGCAAAACTAGGTACTTAATGTCTACGTTTTTAAACCGATGAAAATCTACAAATTTATGAAACCTGTATTTTTTATAATGGTACCATTAAAATACTTGCGCTTATTTTAACCAACAATTATCAGGCCTGAGGTGTTGGTAGAAAACAAACTACTTTTGTGACGGCTGTTGGTTTTAAAAAAATTATGACGGTGCCACCTGAATTCGTCTTGACTTTTACAACCGGAAGTCTATTTCTGATAGACCATATGAAGAATTAGACTAAGTGAAACAGAAATACTCTTTGGCATCTAACCGACGAAACGACACGTATAAAGACGTTTCTTTTAGCTCTTGTGTTTTTGTTCCCTTCTATGTCTTTAGGAAATTAAATACTTGGCTAATTGTGTATTAACATTACGCACAATGTCAGTGTTCTATCTAAATTTCTCCATTGTCCGTAAACGTTCAGTATTTTAAAGAAGTATTTTAAGTAAATAAACAACATTGATGTATTTAATAACGAACTATTTAATATCGAATAATTATATCTTCTCAATGTGTCGTGTTGTTTGCAGTTTATTATTTAATATAAACAAAAGTGCGTGTTGTTCGACTGAAGAGCTAACACAAACATTTATCCCAACGCCAGAACGGACTTATTTATTTAGTATTTATTACAACTCGAACGTCAACCAAAAAAAAAAAAAAAGACGTATGTACACGGTGTAAAAACCTCCAATAGAAAAATATAATTATTCATGTTATAAATTATTTCTTTAACACGCCTTGTTAAATTTATGAACGAGTTTAATTTAGTCTTATCAATTTAGTAATTTTTTTTATAAAGTATAAATTTTCAAATTTTTATTTTTATTATATTTGTTATTATATTCTGAAAATAATTTGTCTAGCATGCAAATCGAATGTGGCTTGTAAATTAACATCGTTTTTTATGGGCTTGTTTTTTTCAAAAGGAAATTATTCTACCACAGAAGTAATAATCTTCCAAGGAAATATTAATAAACGATGTTCACTACTTATAATAATAATATCATAATAAAATATGATATTTATCGCTATGGTCGGGCCTAACTGAACACATATTTAAGTGTATGTTGTAAAATGATGGCCAATACCCTCCGACATGTAATAGAGATGAGCAGAAAACCGATGGGTTGCTATCTATTGGTATTCGTGTCAGATAATAATAATGATCATTGGTCTCAATTGCTGGAAAGTATAATTTTTCACGATTTTCGATAATGATTTATAGTCTCGACCTGTGTTAAGTGAGTAATGTGCGCGCATAGTTTTCGCCCATGATTTTGATTAATACAGTTAATGCTAGACACGAGCTGAAATGGAATCCGCCACGCTTCGTGTAAACGCTAGTGTTTGCAGTATGTACTTTTTTAAATATGTCTATATTTATTTAAAATAATTTACCGAATGAACGTGACGTATAAATTAAGCACTAGAAAACATCCAAGTCGAGTCGTTTCGGAACACTAACGTTCTCCTTTGACGATGATCCGAAACATAGTTAATATTTTATCACAGTTAAATTCATGTTTTCTCTAAATTTCTACGCTCGACAAATGCCACGCCATCAGTCACTTGTCGCATTTTTCAACGTTAACCGTTGTGTTATATCACACCCAAAACGGTAAACAGCAAATGAACACACCGTATATCAAATTGTGTTCAAAACATGATACACTAGTCATCATCATGTTTGACTAAACATCTACTACCATAAGAAAAACTAGTTTATTTTTTTATCCTGTGAACAGATAATTACAGTAATTATGTGGTAATTTTATTTCGCATTTACCAATTTTCGATAAAATACTGATAAACTAGGCAGCCAATTATTAAAATATTATGTTTAATTTTTTTTTTGCCATAGAAAATAACAAAAATTATTGAGGAATATAAATATTATCTAGATAAAAATAATATTATCTTTTATCTTAGCTAGATGATTTTATAAATAAAAAGTCTATAAATTTTATAAAATAGGTTTATTATTCATCTAGATATTTTATGTATATACCATTTAAGAGATGTTCAGCACTAACTAAATTTTAATGATATTATCCAAAAAATTATATGTAAAGAAGTTACATAACACATTCTGATAAAATTATAAATTAACAATAAGTATTGATTTCCTAGGAAACTATTGAAAGTTTTGAATTTTTGTCTAGGTAAAAAGTGTTTTAAAAAAATTTTACAAAAATAAACATTATTTCATCATTTTAGGTATGATATAGAGACATCCTACAATGATCATCATCACTTTTACAGTAAAACGCTTCGTTTCGAATCTATTCAATTTTTCAAGCAGACCATTTTCAACAAATTTTGAAATTCCATATTAAAAACCAAAAATAACAAAAAAAAATTGTCTAATTTATCATAGAAAAACACATTTTTTTTTTCAATGTTGTAGTATATTTCAAAATATTTTATTTAATAAGGTTAGAAATTTCCAAAATTGAAACATTTTCAGAAATTAAAATCTAAAAAAAATTTTATTACATGCGTAGGCGGGTTCTTCTAATCCATTTATGTAATTAGGTTTGTTATTGGGTTTTTATAAAATCATATTTAAATAAAGCTATTTGTTTTTAGTATGTGCTACTAGAAACAGTGTTTAAAAATGAAATTAAAAACTCTAAAATTCTGAAATTTATTTTTGGAAAATACTGTTTTTTACAGTAATGTATTATTGAGTTATTTTATTAAATAACTAAAAAAATGTTCAATTTTTAGTGCCGATAGGAATAATTATAGTAAATTCGGATTATTTTTCCGTATCGATAATTAAAATTTTCCAATAAGAGCTGAGAATATTTATGAACATATAAAAAAAACTCTACAATATCTTCTCATCTTCGCATCGAAGCTAATAAAGTTTATATATTCAATCAAATGATAATAATATGTTAATTTATACTACAGCAATTTTTTTGAGAAACTAATAATACATTAACTTATGTATTTCATATATTCATAATTTACCGTAGAGTTTCTGTTTAAAGTGATAGTTACTGGCCCAAAGTTGGAGCTATACTGACGGATTGGTTGTTTTTCTACTTATTCTTATCATTTCCGTTGTTATTGTTTTCATAGTTATTGTTGTTATTTTTCATGGAAAAATAGGTCAAAAATTATTTATATCTACATTATTCAAATAGTACAATATGTGATAACAAGATATTTTAATAAAAATCATTAAATTTTTAATGCCTCAAATTGAAGATTAATTACTTTTATATTGAATTTTTGGTTATTTTCAAGATTTTTTTTTTTTAAATACTACCTCCTCATTATTCATTAGACTATGATTTTTTGATATAATTAAAACAATTTTAATTCAATTCATTGAAACGAATAATTTTTACAATAAACTTGATATCAATTGATATAAATTATGGTTTATAAAAAATAGTTAAGTTAAACTTTTTTAATACGAAAAAATTATGAAAAAAATCAGGATTAGTATTCTTAACAGATTGAACTGTACATTAAAAAGGGTAAAATTCTCTATATAACTTTAATAAATAGCGTGTATGAATTGTTAATTTTTGTAATAATTTATACATTTTCTTATATTTTTTTATTATTAGAAAAGATTAATAGTGCTTTAGTAAAATATTTAGTATTGTGATAGAAAATTTTTTTAAATTTAAACTGTCGACAATAGAATTAAAAATCACATAGCACGTTAACATAATTATTAAAAAATTAAAACGGAAATTTATCTGTATTTTATCTAGATAAAGTACAAATTATTTTATATATTATTTAGATAACTTTTTCCTCAATTATCTTCATCTCGTCTAAATGAATTTTAATTCGAATATTATTATCTAATCTATATGACTTTCGGTTACTATTTCTAACATTGTGAATTACACAATACTTTATTTATAGATTAGTATTCTCATCATCTTTCTTAAAGGACTTTATTTAACAATATTTGATTTTTAAAAATAATTTTTCTACGTGTATTATTTCAAATATTATTATTGAGATATATTTTAGAAAGTCGTCAGTACTTAAACAATATCCAGTTAAAATAGCTCCGAGTACACAAGCGGTCAGAGTGAAGTTTTTCATTTTTTAAAGTGGTTTTCTACTTAAGTTTTTTTTTTGGTGACTTTCATGTTCACATAAAACACTGATCCAATATTTTAACAGAGCTGAAAGAGATTAAAAAACAATATGGACCAAAGCATTTATTTTTAACATGTCTTTTATTGCTCATCCATGAACCAATGTCTAATTACTGGCAACATGTTAGCAACTTTAACGGCCAAGAGTAACTAAATCCTATTCTTGGGATTCACTATTTAATCACACACTAGTATCTATTTTTTTTTTTACGACTAAACGAAGGGTGATTATACACTATAAGTTATTATGGTGTTAAAGCTCAAACACTTAATGCGAATAAAGTATATTTTAAATATAGTAGAGTATCATTTATTTTTGTATTTTTTTTATTTTATGTCTCAGCTATAACAAGA
This sequence comes from Daktulosphaira vitifoliae, assembly GCF_025091365.1. Classification (NCBI taxonomy): domain Eukaryota; kingdom Metazoa; phylum Arthropoda; class Insecta; order Hemiptera; family Phylloxeridae; genus Daktulosphaira; species Daktulosphaira vitifoliae. The sequence goes on from NW_026099575.1 coordinate 35,957,130, forward strand.
TAATGATGGGTTAGAGTTGAAATGGCAAATTTTAAAATAAAAATAAAATTTTCTAGACTAGTTTTAAGCCAATAAAAATTATGAAATTCAGCCTAATTAACACATTTTATGTATCGTACATAGTCATTATTTCATAAGATATGTTCAATCTATGAATAACATTAGTCACATGTGCATTAGATTAATAAAAGACAGTTTTTGAATTTATTCTTAAATGGGTTATAATAAGAGCTCTTAAGATTATTTCAAAACGCATTAATATTTATATACACGAATCTCATTCAATACACAATTGAAGCCCTGAGAACTGAATCAATTATTATCAATTAAATAAAAAGAGAATTGATTATTTGTTTTGTCCGGACAAACTACTCAAATTAAAACTCATATGTATTAGATGTTTTTATCGTAATAAAATCAACCGATAATTTGTATTTTTCATTGTCGTATGTGTTTGGTAGTTCTAGTACAAAAAAAATCACTTGAAAAATGTTAAACAAAAGTAAATAAATTAATTTTTTGTTAACAGCCACATGTTATTTTGTCATGCAAATTTATCATTTAGTTATTTTGTCTAACCGAAACGAATAATACACAAAATACAATACCCAAAGGATTTAGTCAGATAATGAAGTATTAAGTATTTAAAGGCAAGTATACATTTATAAGTTACAAATTTGTTTATGACATGTGTTTTTTACGACGGTTTCTTAATTTGAAAAAAATATTAACGCATTGTTTTATTGGTAAAAATATCTCAACTTTATTTTAGCATCCTGTATGTGCCATTAAAAATCATTTTAAATTCTAGGCAACTCTGTATATGCATCCTACATGAATTTGCAGCAATAAAAAACAACAAACAAATTTTAACTTTTTACTTTATGTTAATTACCATATTAGCGATACTCAAAAATATTGATAAATTTAAGGAGAATTTCTTAAGACATCGTTAAAATAAAAAACTACATTTATGTAAATGTGATTATAATGCTTTATTGAACCATCCAAAACAAAACCAATCGATTTTAAATTTACCGTGACATAATCTCATGCTACTTGAACTCGTTATAAAAGTCATGATGTTACCAACTGCTCAAGACATTTGAAAATAGTGTATGGCGACAAAAAAGCTTAGTCAAAAAGTCATTATGTGGGAAGCGTATAACTAACCAGAAATATACCAAAAGCGCTAACAAGTCTATCAAATACAACAACAAAATAATAATAATAATATCTAGTGTATTGCTTAGGTAAAAGTTATTCGCTTTTTTTGTTGAACGCGGAAAGAAGTAATAATTTTAATGTGAACTTTCAATTTTATGGACGTCGTTTTAATTAATTATGTTATTGTTTAACGAGCAAACTGTATTAGGTATAACCGTGTCCTGGTGATCGGTTTACTCGTGCTATCGATTGAAATAAAAAAATATAAATACATACACGTCTACCATAATTGGTCGATAAGCTTTAAAATAATTACTATCTAGTGGAACGAAAAACAAACGCTCGAGGCGAGCCGGTTCTCGAAATCTCATTCCCATCGGTCAGCCCAATATGTATTGTATACATTATGTTGTTATAATAGAAGTGAGCTATAGGTTTAGGGGGCGGCAACGGCCGCTATGGCGCTGTTGGGGATACACGTGAAAACTCAACGCGAACGGCGTGGCCGATCGCGGTTATGCCGTGGACGCGGTCGGTCCGTGGCCGATACACTGCATTACATGTTGTTACGTCTAAACTTAGAACAATGATCCGTTCGACATGCAGGTATAGCATTTATTTATTGTATTTTGAATCCACCCCATGCGCAGCACTAGTGCTACCGCCGAGTACCGATACACACAAATATACGGTACATGTCAATTAACGCTTGAGCCCCCAACTGAGGACGTGCGCACATACACATATGCGTACACAATACGAATTGCACGCGGCGATTACTGTACCTGAGCATATTTATTCGGTAAAGTCACACGCAGTCGCACTACAATAATCATTATTATTATTATTATCATAATCAGTACAATACCTAGACACTGCTGTTAATCACCAAAATTATTATTACTTATCGTCATTGCCTGTGAGTTGTATTGTTGTGGTTCTGTTTCTAATAATAGAAATAAAAATATTTGTTGTAGTTATTTTACGTTTCCTCGGTCGCTTATGGACACTTTCGTCCTTTTTATGACTTGTTCACGACCTTATAGACTAGAACTTTGTTTGACAAATGGTATTATCGACGATAAAAAACCAATACTTACACTTTTATGATGCCCGAAAAATAAACTCGGTGTTTCTAAAATGTTGTACGATTGTGGGATTTTTAATAAAAAAATACTTGTCTACAACAATAAAATCTTCAAAAAAGTTCGTCGTGAAACGCAATACATAAACATTTAAGTGGCATGATTTTTATGTACAACTGAAAATTACAAAATGAAAAACACTATACGCCCGTTACTAATTTTGTAAAATGTAAATTACACGTTTAATGCGTTTTACACATACTGCGTGAACATAATTTTACACGTATTATTTGTGTATTGTTTTATATTGGCATCTCAGTAGTATGTGCACGCACAAGGGTCGTAAATTTTTAATTCTTTTGACACGTCAATGACCTCGACGGTACTTCTTAAAGTTGGACAAATCATTTAACTGTTTGTGTCGTCGAGAACATCTAATATGTAACAGGAAACATTAAACAATTTAAAGCCTCCATTTATATACACAAAAATATATGTGTTTGACAAATCAATGGTACCCCAAAACATACGATATTTTTTTAATATTTCAATTAATCGTTACACTGTTGTGCATATAAAGTTCTATTCTTTAAATAAATTGTGACAGTATGGAAAATAATTAATTTCCATTTTTTTCACCGAGTTCTGTCATCCCACCCATTCTTACCTTAAAGTAAACACGAGTAATCTATAATTCTTTTCGACTTTTGGGGTTTTCTAATTGCTCATCATATAAATTATTTAGATAAGTGACGCCAGCGATAAAGGTTTGTTGGTTTTTAGAACTCGGACACTCCTAAGTCTGGAACACTTCTTATTACACATTCCTTCACAAAAATCTTATAATCTTATGATTTAAAATATGAATTAATAAAAGACCGGGATAAACATTGAACATTTAAAAGAATTTTTCTTTATTGGTCTTATTTACAACACTATTGTAAGTGTTATATATAATAAAAGTTAATTTGAAATAAAATAAAATTTTTATTCTACAAAAAAAAAGTAACACCTCTCAAAACTCTAATAATATCAAACATTATAAACTTGTCCGTCAGAGCAACAGTTGAAAAAAATAAAGCTGTTAATAGATTCCTTTCAGGTATCTTGACCTCATTAGGAAAAATTGTTCGTAGATTTTGTTGACAAAAAATCTTGTTGAGCAAGACTTATTTCTCGAATAGCAGACAAAAACATATGTCCATAAATTTATTACAAAGGATCTTAAAACAAGTCGATAATTTATGTGCGCGTATTTTGGTACGATAAGTTGCGTGAAAATACTGAGAAAATATACAGTAAAATCTAAAGAACTAACAAATCATTTATCCAGTACATCAATTTTCCTCGACGGAATTATTGAGATCAAACCACATAATTGTTATCCACACAAGTTAGACAAGTCTATCAGTTTTGTAGGATCATTATGCAAAAATGAAATAATCGATTCGAGTAGAAGAACCTTTTTTTTATATGTTTGACTCGGTGACTATTTCATTGATTTGTTTACGAATAGCATATAAGGTCCGAGATACAAATTATTCTGAAATCACTCAAAAGGAGTAAGCTTTAAAAATACTCGCATATGAAAACTGTTCGTAGAGAAGTTGATGGACCAAGTTATCAACAGTTTTTGAAGGTTACAATAAACGATTTAATCAAAATGAAATTCCATTTCCAAAAATATTATTCAACGTTATCTGCACCCAAGTGACACAACAACCCAATTACAAATTACAGAGGCGCCACTATTTAAGATGCAAATCAAGTACAAGTCAAATTCGGTGCCGAAATAAAAAATAGCCCACAATTCAATCACGCCTATTTAATCATTTTTTGACGACACTATTGTACTTTACTCAATGTAAAGAATAATCGTTAACATTCAAGGACTATAATCGTCGTAATACACGTTTCTCACACGTTTTTTGAATCAAATATAATATATAATTGAACGGGTTGCATTTTGGGTGCCACGCCCAAACATTGTGCCGCACACTATTACAATACATACAAATTGTACGGCCAATTGTAAGATATTTATGTCATAAATCTCAACAGGATAAAGGAAACGAAAATTGACATATCCTATTACAACTCATGTTTTTTAAAAACAATTCATTCTAATAAGTAAGGGCTTAAAAGAAGGCTGGACAAACCCAAAATTGAGTTATAAGAAATGAATACTTAAACCACGGATTGAGCGTATTCAATATAATGATAGAGAATAAAAAAGAGTAAATTTAAATTAATTATTGAATTGTCTCGAGTAGTGTTCTCTGCTTATATTACATTATTATTTTTACGGTTATAAATAGCTGTTTCATACACATACAGTTATTAAAACTGTAAGTGAACAACTAAAATCAAAAGTATTTTCCTTTTTTTAATTTAATAAACAATTTTATTTAAATACACGATATATAAACGCTGTTCTTACACAATTACTTCTGATTAAGCCAAGTATATAATATTACTTGATAGGCGATCGTTAGATTTAAACTTTACAAACTAAAACATTCAGATTAATACTGATAAGTAAACTGTACAGGATACAAACGAAATCCGAAAAAATAAATAAAACGCACTATAACTAAATCGGTGAATGAAACAGACACGGTATTAAGGATTAGTGTGCTTTATTACAGCAAGTATAGATACTAAATAAACATAAATAATCGTCTTTCCGTTTGATAATGTATGCACAAATGTAGCAATATCAGTGCACTGCATAAAGTGTCAGAATTGTTTAATAATGAAATATAATCGGATCGAGGTTTACGCCATTTGATTTACAGCGCTACAACTTCCATTAAGGATTATATTATTGCCGTACATACACGCATTATAAAAAACGCGTCTGCAATATTATAATACAGTGGACAATAATACAGCGGTCGCATAAATCACTGCAATTTCAAAGCGACAAAACTTATCGGCTAAATGAAGCTCAGACGCCGGACGCTCACTCGTATGGCAACAGGTACTCGACAAACATGGTTTAATGCAAAATGATGCGCAATTTAAAAAAGTAGTCTACGACCATGGAAGGAAGTAAACGGGTACTGAAGAGGTGACGCTGCCGATGACATTAGGTACACAACATAATATTACCTTTGTAAAAGGAAAGCAGTTCGGAGGTGGCACTATTTTAATTACCGGTAGCTATAGACTGTTGGATTATTATGCGAGATTTTTTTTCAATCGTCCCTAATGGAAACGCCAGACGTTTCTGTACAAAGCTGTCTCAACACAATTTATGGGTTCGCTTACAATTAATTACTCTTCTATACGCGTATGTACATGTAAGCATATGCAATAGATAGACAGCGGCGAATGTAATGCGAAATTCAATAAAACCGCATCGGACGCCCATAATTGGACTGGAGAGTAGAAAATCTTACGACAAGAGAATATAAGTAGCCAAATAAATTCAAATAAATGAAATTTCAATCGAGATAAAGTAGAATTAGTTCCGAGGCATTGCTTAGGGATGCCTTCTGGAGAAAGCTACAAACCGACAGCTGTGCGCCTGTTTTGTCTTACTATTTTAGTTCTCGTGTAAACACCAATGATTTTTTTATCGTTTATCGTGACGATTGGCAATTTTGGTACTCAGAAATACTACTAAAACCATTGATAGAACTTTTCATCGGTACAAACATTATTCGGAGCCTCGAAAACATATCGTAATAGGAAAATGCCTAAGAAACATAACACACACGTGAATTTTCTTTAGTCGGTTATCCACTTGCACCTAGAGATATTTTTCATCGTAATTAAAAAAAAATAAAATCCTATTCGCAAATATCACATTGCAGTTTTCAATCGTGTGTTACACTTCGTGTTGCAAGTTCACGCCACTAAAGCGGAGGAAACCGTCTCGGTGTGTAAACTATGCGAGTTTGTTTGACTTTGCTGAGCATCGCTACCGGATTATTAGTCGAATAAACAACCGAACCCCTTTGAAATGTTATTGTTGTTGACTCTTTCGTACACAGTAAAATAGTCGTGTGTAAATAAGTTGCACGCGGCAAAACGTCGACGGACTCGGTACATTGTACGAAACGTATACAAACACATTATGTACACTTTGAGAATAAATATATATTTTTTCTGTATGTGTAATATCTCAGTGTACGATCGAACCGGTAGTGATTTTCTTGGTTATATTTTTAACGTTTAAGTATCCAAACGTCTTCGTATATTGTGTAAACACATGTGCGTCCCAATTTTCAAACAATTATAAAAACAAATAGATGTACACACTAGTAGATTTGTATCAAACTCATAAAAATGAAATGATCAAATATCAGCCGTCATTAAGAAAATATCTGTTTTTGTTACTACAATAAAAACCGCTGACTTTTTCAACCTTATTTAAATTTGAACGCTTGATGAAACGCGTGTTTGTTATTTTTATTTGAAATTTTTTAGACGAGATGCTTACGCGCAATCAGAAAAATACATACCAAAATTAATATCACGAAGAGCTAAAGAATTGACTAACACAGTTCTATTTTTATAAAGTAAAGATCATTTTAATAGATACAAGTTGCTGAAATGTGTGTTATCATTAAAAGTAAAAATATGAGAATAATTAAGAGATAAATAACAAGCAAGGTCTTGATACCAAATATAAGACGACAACATTTAATTATAAATATTCTAAAAAATAGCAATTTTTGTAACATTTGGTGAGGTTTGAAGGCAATGCAGATCATTCACATTGTCAAGCAATGAAAAGGTTTACGTATGAGTTTATTGAATGTCTATTGAATAGGCCTATTAAAAATATTCTGAATTGATAACATTACTACTGATGACTCGCAAGTAATCCAATAAGAGTAAAACTATAATTTTTCGTTGTTTTTAAAAGTATGGCAGTTACTACTTAACTATTTTCGATCACTGCAGCACCCGAATTCAAAATTTCCGTTTTGTTTTTTAATCAGCGCTTTAACTAGATAACCGTGCGTTTGTTATTACTATTGGCATCGTGAAACAGAACAACGCCGAGGACGTATAATATGATAATACAGCCACGTGTGCGCTGTGGAAAACATAAAATCGTCCTCAGCGTGCGTTGAGTGGTAAACGATGTTCTCTCACATCGAGATTTTATCGTGTCGGACACGTTTTTCTGCATTGAGCACTTTACGCCTTATCTGCTGTACATTACGACGACTGTCTCACCACCGCAGCCTTCATTGCTACGGCCGTCTTGGTGTGTATAAAAAATATTATGCTCTTTTCTCCATATCGTTTTTCAATCCGTTTAAACCCAATAATAACGCCATCACCGTCCAATGATACGGTGTAGAATCGCGAGTCTTCTGGTCGCTTCTGCGTTATTGTTCGTTGTTCATTTGCTATTGTCTCCGCGGGTATCATCGACAATGGTGACTCGTAAAATAACACATTTCTTCTTGCCCATTAGGCAACAGCGCAAAAGGAGATTCTTCTTTTTACTATGGTACGGTTGTTTGCGAATGGTGCAACGCCTATGATTGACAAACAGTTCAATTAGAAGGCATGCATTTTCGTGCTACTGGCTAATTGACTCGTCACCCGTTCCAAGAATGAGTTCAATTAAAATTAGACAATGGTTCAAACCCACGCGATGAGCATGAACATTTGAAATCATAGCAACGAGCCGGTCAACGCCAAACTAAACAATACTTTGAATGAAGTTTGGAATTTTTTTGTATACCTACGCACGCTGACGACCATATTCGACATGCCTCCTGTTATCAAATATAATTATTTATGAAAGGAAAAAAAAGGAACAACCCGTTTACTTTCTGATTTTATCAAAATTGTAATTAATAGATAACTGACGAGATCTAATAGATTCGAATAATATTATAAACTCAAAAATGGAAATAACAGAGTACGGCAACAATCCATGTTCGTTTCTAACGTTTAATCATTGTCTTGTAATAAACACACATTATTTTACACTACTGCGGTTTTTCTCATTGGGTTTATTGATTAGATCCAGGTATGTTAAACACTATTAACTCACTCTCGCCATAGAAAGTATTTTCGTTAAATATCAATGACAGTCAACAGTCTCCACTTTTCTTGTAAAACCTCACGCTACTTATAAATGTCGTGCATAGATAAATGAACACGTTTGTCTAGCCGAGAAAACATATAGTGGCACCGAATCATTTAATAGATTTTTGACATTATCTAATTATAAAATCAATGCGTGTCAGAACAGTGATCATTAAAAATTAATTAAAAGAAAAGAGGGAAAAGTTAATATATAATTTTATATGGTCATTAAATACATTCATATATAATACAAATTAATGCTGCAGAATTACAAAGTGTCCTTTGTCATAATTTATTTCAGAATTAGTACTAAGACTGCCTGTATTCCAAGAGAATTTGTATTTTAACAATTATCTGTGATGACACGTGGTAACCAAGTGTGTCTAATAAGAATTATACCCTGAAAACATTATAGCCCATCGAATGGACCGGTCAAAAACTAAAATCTCCCGATCTTAATTGAATTCAATAAAAAAACACGTTTTGAAGAGAAACCCCTCTTCTGACAAATCAGTTAGCAATTTAAAACTGTCATTTTATACTTGCATATGTTACATTCAATGCAAGGAATTATATATTGATAATAATTACTTTGGATTGTTTAGCGTTAAACGTTAAACTATTTAAGTGCTATTAATATACCAATAATAAAATTAAAATATAGAATTAATAATTTCAGTT
>NW_026099575.1:35967567-35970682 GCF_025091365.1 Daktulosphaira vitifoliae
CAAAAAAAAAAAAAAAAAAACACATCATAGTAAAACCAATACCTTCTCAGCTTCGCATCGAAGCTAAAATTGAAGAAATTTCGAAAATTAGCGATTTTTAAGTTTATAATTTTTATGGAGATTCCACCATTTACTGGAAACTAGGAAAATTTTTTAAATTTTTGAGGGTAATGTCTTCAACTAGATACGATTTGTAATCTTTAGACGTATTGTTGATAGAAATCAATTCTGTGAGAATNATCTTTAGACGTATTGTTGATAGAAATCAATTCTGTGAGAATTGAGAAAAAGTGGTAACAGACACACACAAAAAAAAAACATCATAGTAAAACCAATACCTTCTCAGCTTCTCATCGAAGCTAAAAATATGATGAATAAAAAAATGACACAAATGATTAATTTTATAGTCTATTTATAATATTTTGTATTAAACACTTTTTTTAGAAAATTTTAATATAATTAACATTAATATAAGTAAAATAATGTTTTTTAATTCTTTGATATTCTTAAATTCTTAATAAAGTTATTGCTACTAATGAATGCTTATAATTAGTGTATAATTAAAAATACTTAACATTATAGTAAAAATATGTATAAGACATTAAAGTCATAAAATCATTATACACCATTATACAATTATTTTTACGATTTATTTTGAAAAATGCTATTAACAAATAAGTATTTGAAATTATTTTAGATATTAATTTTAAATAATCATTCTAATATTTGTAGGATATCATTTATACATGTCATGTATGAGTTTAATTTTAAAATTCAAAGAAAATTACTTTTTTCAATAAACTTTTATATTAAATTTATGTTTATTAAACTATATTTTTTCCTTTTTCTATTATATAATAAGATGATTCGGAACCCAAATGAAATTTTTTCTNTATATAATAAGATGATTCGGAACCCAAATGAAATTTTTTCTGAACCATAAAATTAATATAAATTATTTTTAGCATTGTGTTAAGCAATTTTATCTTTTGGAATTCTTTGTATTTAAAATCTGAAGTTACGAAAATACCTATAAAATGTGACATTTTGCAAATTCAACAATTTTTTCAGTGACCACCACTCAGTTAGACAACGAGACGATCGCATAAAATTAATTATAAGAAAAAAAATTATTATATTTTCCTAATGCTACATTTTTATTAAAAATGCAAAATTTTAAATAGTGCAATAGTTAAAATACATTTATCCATGCAAACATTTAAGTTTTTTCCCTCAGTATATTGGGGTACACATGCAAACACGAACAGTGTTAGGACGACCAGCAACGTAGTCCAAACAGTAAAATATTAGTATATTACTATTAAGGGTAATTTATTTTTAAAAATAACTGCTTGTCCTTATCGGTTGCTATAATAGTATAATTGCTATTATTAATACTTTCTACTGAGATCATTAAAATAATGTTATTTAAAAATAACATATATTGTGTTTCATTTTATTATATTTAATTTGATAATTTTTACACCTATGACTAATGGTGTTATATTTCAAGTCGCATCCCCACTTCCAGCATCCACCATACACCATTGAATGTTTTTCAGTTAACATTATATTAAATGTATAGTGTATATTACAGTATTATTTGGCTTTTGAAAACACTATTTTTAAGTTGATAAATAATTAAAATTTTGAATTCAAAGTCGCAATAAAACAAAATTTACTAAGATTTAAAGTGTTTTAAACCATTAAGTTTCGTTATTTATTCAATGGTTTTATGTATGCTCAATACAGTCGTATTAACTTTATTTTTCGGGTTATGAATACAAATAAAAAATAAATTTAACAATGTCATCCACAATGTGTATGTAACAATAAATATAAACTTTTTTATTTATAGTTTCGAACTTATTTTCTCTAAATTTTAGTGAAGTCAATAAAATACATTATATTATACTTTAGGTTTAAATATATATCAGTTGCTAGTATTTCTTTATTCGTGGTTGATACTGAATATTTTTTTATTTGAAATAAATAAAATCGATATTGTATTCAATTAAAGAAATTATCAACAATGCAGCATATCTACAAGTTCGTTGTAAAAATTTTGATATTCATTCAAATTATGATTGTTTTATGTGAAGACAATAATTCTGTCAAAATTCTAAATTCGCTTCTTTTATCATCAAAATGGGAAACAAATCAAGCGGTTTTGTACTTTAAATTAGGCAATGGTTTTTTCTTTTTAAAAGACTTACTTATCGACGAAAATTCAAAAACAAATCTTGTAACTGTTGACAACGTTTCTACAAAGTACAAACAGACAATGATTTTGATTGATCATGAGTTTGGAAAACCGTTGAAATGGGTCATAAGACAAATTCTAAAATTTAACAAACAATGCTTATCTTTATTCTCTGATAAAACTGCAACTAGTGATGACTGTGATGAATGTGTGACAGCACTAGAAATGAACATAAAAAAATCTAAAGAACTGATAGAGTACCTTTATAGTGCTTTGAAATTTCTTGACGAAATGATGGATATTGAAACAGATACTTGGCTAAAAGAGTTATTCGTTGAATACATACAAATTATTCAGCCCATAATTATAAGTAACAGTTATGACAGTCTAACGGATGTCATTTATAAATTAGCCATTTTTGAAAAAAATTCAGTATGTAGATTTTTTCAGATTAAAAACATTATTATACCAGATTATAATATTGGCCCTTCGAAAAATGATTATCAAACATATTTATACAATTTAGAACCATCAAAATATAAGTGTACCTATGTTGAATATCTTCAGGGTATGTTTCAAAAAAAAGTCGATAAAATTATCAAAGTAATATACAATGACCATGGTTTCACCTATAATATTAGTGATGGTAAAAGTTATTACAATCTTTAGCATAAATGTTTTGACTATAATATTATTTCCAATAACCTTGATAAAAATATTTATTATAACTTTGTAAATCACTTGATCATTTTCAATTATTAAAAAATAAACGCTACCAAATTAATTAAACTAGAGTTTGTACTTAAATTTATTAAAGTGATCAAATACGTTAACATTTGTTTGACACAGAATATATTTGCTTGTAAGACAAAACCATAAAAATTGTTTTTTTAGTAATATCCTGAAAAAAAA
>NW_026099575.1:35970782-36008340 GCF_025091365.1 Daktulosphaira vitifoliae
AAAAAAAAGAAGGGAATACTTATTTATAATTGTTCATTTATTATGTTGAATATTTTTAAGGTGCATTACAACATTTAAAAATATATTATCTTTCAATTATATTTATAATACAAACAGAAAAAACACTGGCTGATAACTTCTGAACCAGTATTCTGGTAATTATTAACCAGTTAACCACGTATGGTTAATTGGCATAAAAATAGAATAATTAAAAAATCTAAAATTAATTCCATTTTTAAGAAAAGGAAAAGAGCATAAAACCATATATTTTTATGATAATTAAAGTGAGTAGTGACTAATAAATTTTGAAAATAAAAATTATATTTTAACTAATACTTTTCAAAATATTAAATATTGAATTAGTTCACCATAGATCACCCTGTAAGTATTTAGTTTGTTATAATTTATCTTTTATGATATATTTATAATATAGAAAAGTAGTTTATACATATTTACAAAAAAAACATCTNAGAAAAGTAGTTTATACATATTTACAAAAAAAACATCTAGTTTCAAAAGTTTTACAGAAAAAAAAAACGATTAAAAATATGAATAACAAGATTTTGCTGAGTATCCGGAGATAGACAATTTTACGTCAAACAAAATTTATAAAAAATTATTGTTACAATGCTAGTACTCTTAGATATAGAAGTTATAACTTAGGTGAGAGTACCTTTGTGGTCTAAAAATAAAATTCAACAAGAATAATTGGTTAAAATTATTTAGAGATTTTTTTTTTTTGGTGCGTTCCCCAGATCCTATACCGACGAAATAATACTAAGATAAATCTTAATATTATTATTATATTAGAAAAAAAATAGTGGTCATCGATGAATCATTCATTCTGTATGTATAGTAATGAAACTGTGTTCTAACAATACGAGTACTATGCTTATCAGACAAACATATTTAACGCGGTTTTCTTAAATATATAATAATATCATTGTTATTATTATTAGTCTACATGTTATGTAGATTAATAGAAAAATGACCCTGTTATAATTATTTGATATACATTTAACGTGATTCATTAAGCATCAGTAATATAACACAAATAACATATATTTTCAACACATCCTATAAATTAATAATCTATATAAGCTCAAAAGTTTAACGCTCATTGTTAACCAAACCTTTCATTACGATCCTTTTGGAGTGGCTTTGTCACTGTAGCCAAACATAAAACATATTAAATTATACAAAAAACAGATTGTAACAAAATAAAGCAAATTGAGATACCTAAAAATTGATCACGTAGATTGTGTTACTTAACTATAACTGACTAGCACAACCGCTAAAAGAACTGTAATCTGATTCACTTCAGTAATTGTTAAAATTAACTTTAATAATAACACATAATTTTATGAAACTATACAATTTTATATGAAAAAAATGTTATTTTTTGTTTGAAAAACGACAATAATTGCTTTTTAATTTCATAACTAATATATATGAACCAGCATAAGCGAAAATACTAACATACATTAGTTAATAATAATAGTGGAAATACTAATTTATTTACTAATTTAAATAATATTATTTCTAATTTCTGAACATGCCAGTATTAAATACAACAGAATCACTGATATTTGTATACATTTATTAAAAATAGTTTTAGTAACAAATGAATTATTAAGTTAAAAACAAATTTAAGGTATAGAAAATCAATAAATATTACATGATAAGTATAAAAAATTATTGGAAAAAAGTAAAAGACAATATATGTAACAAATAAAAAAATTAGAATATCTCAAATATTAAGTAAAAAAAATATGAATAATATTAATTTAATATATAATTAATTTATAAAAATATAAATGAGAATATTAACATTGTAGTCAGACCTTAGAAATTAGAAATTATTTATCGGAAGAAGGTTTTTTTTTGATTTTCAACATGTTTTTGCCATCGAATTTATTATCAGGTGTCGAGTGGAACTCGACGGCGCTCGAGTAAACAGTTTTCTTAGACGATTTTCCCTCCAAGATTGTGTTCGAGCTTTTCTTTTTGGGCAGATTTTTACGCTGGTCAGTAGGTCGAGCTGAGCTAGAGGAAAGCCCTGTTGAATTAAAAAATATATAGAAATTAAAAATACAAATATTGCAAATGTGTTTCGTAGCGAATAAATTAAAATTATACCATTATAATCGTTTTTATAATCTTGCGAGGTCTGCGATTCATTTACCGAATCTGAAGTTGAAGAAATGGCCTTTGGGATTATTGTTTTTTCAGACTCATCCGCACTAGGGCGTAACTCGACAGAGCTCGAGTATTTAGGTCTCTTAGAAGACCCATTGTCGTCAAAAACGTTTGGTCTTTTCGACGAACATGAATTTTTAAAAGGTTCCTTCGGAATTCCCGACTTAGATTTAAGCTTTTTTGTACTTGATCTTGGCTGGGGTCCGACTGCGTCCTTTTCCTTACCATCGACGACGACTTTTTTCTTTGGAGATGATTTGTTAATATCTGTCGAAGTCGATTTAACAGGAACGTCTTGTGGATTCTTCATTTGCGGTTTTTCTGATACAGATTTTGTTGACGAGCATTTTGGGTTGGCCTTTGGTAAACTCTTACTAGTGGACACAATAGCAGACTTGTTATTATTACAGTTGTGTATATGGGCGAAAGATGGCGTTATAAACGGATAAGTAGGATTTTCACGTAAACGCTTGAGTTGAGCAAATAATCTCTGAGTCTTCGTTTTCATCGTTATGGATTATTTAAAAAATTATTTAAAAACTTAAAGGTTTGCACGATGTTGACTTTGAGAACAATTAAGATGATAGACACTTTAAATTAAAAATTTTCAAAGGAGTAATTGTATTCGTAAAATTTGTCTGCTTATATAAGAAAAAAAAGTGTATCCGTAGTAACTATTAACAAGTTTCTTATAAGCTAACTAATATTTTCTACATTAAACTACAAAAATTGTTTATTTTCGTTAGTAACATATATCAACCAGCACAGAATAAGTTGCAAAACAATTAGTTTTACTATGATGTTCTAATTTTTTTAATTATTTGTATCTCTGGCCATTCGGTTCAGATCACAAATTATATCTAGCCAAGTATATTGGAAATATAACGATAAAACTACAATTTTAAATATTGTTTAATTATAATAAATTTTTTACTTATAACTATTAAGTAATATTTGTAAACTAATCTATCGATCTAGTAAACAACTGACAGCTTCAAACAAATTGATTTTTGTCATAATATTAAAAATCTCTATTGTTAGTTTTTTAGAAAAATTTAATTTATTAAATAAATTAATGTTGAAATGAGATGTAAACTTAAGATAGTTTAAAGTTGAACATTCAATGGAGTGGTATGTTAGCGTGCGTCTAGATGACCCGGTTATCTGTTTGTCCTACCGCAGGGGAGGTAATTAGTAATTTTTTGCAGTTATATATTTTTTAACATGATAGAACCTAAAGTAAAACAGTTGTAGGTTTTTTGCTATAGAAGAAAAGGACCTGTTCATTGTATGATATATAATTTTTTGAAAACTATGTTGTATTGTTATAGTTTCAAGTTTTTGGAAGTTTCTTTCATTGGATTTATCAATACCATTCAGTGAATGCCATAGAACCCTGTGACATGAATTTCTTTTCTAGTCACTTTTCGGTGTGATACTCTATAGTTTTTTTTTTCTAAGCATATTTGCTTCATATCAGTAAAACTTAGAATGGCACACGTGAATTAGCGTCAGAGAAATATTATGTATAATACTACGTTACTACTAATATGTATATTTCCTTGCTGAAATATCAATAGTTTATTGCTATTGTAATAATATTATATAAAATAAAANATCAATAGTTTATTGCTATTGTAATAATATTATATAAAATAAAAATTATTTGGTTTTATTAAATATTTCTTACTGTTTTATAAAAACTTTAATTATCACATTGTAGCTTTTATAAATTATTTTATATACAGTCAACTTAGGTTGTTATAATACTTTAATTAAATTTTTAGTCATTAGAAAGTATAAAAATATTATAATTTTTCCTTTTCAGAAATTCATAGTATCCTGTTCTAGTATTTCAAAAAAAAAAAAAAAAATTGGTCCTATCCCCTTTCTTTCCTCTTAAAAGTAGTATGAACATAATTTTTTAAAATGAAAACATATATGATTAATTATCTTAAAATTAAGAAAATGATCTAATTAAGTAACCGATAAGTTGATAACAACTTTTGAACTAGTGTTTTAAAAGATATTAGCACTTATTAATATGGCGTGAAAAATAGTGCGATTCATAATTATACAGAGATAAAAATAAACAGATTCATTTTATAAAAAACGCATTATTATTTTAAAGGTCACTGTAAAAAATAGAAATAAAAAAAACGGTAGCACAGTGAGGTCGCGGCACAGTATAAACGTGGCATAGTTGGGACAACTATAGATGATATCTGACAGTAATTAAAATCACTATCATAAGAAACGCTTGGATACAAATCTGTAGATAGTGTTTAATTTTAAGAAATTGGTAGATTATTTCAAAAATCACAATAACACTTATTCCCCTAATTTTATTCCGATTTATAATTATAATATATGAATACATAATAATTACAATAATTAAATTTAGTATGATATTGATATTCAATAATATAATATTGTAATTTTTACGGAGATATCATAAAAATAAAAAGGAGTTGTATATTCACATACTTTTAATGTCTATACAAATTTAAAGGGATTGATGCAATACCTTTTAATAAAAAAATTTTGTTACTTATGAATAAATATATAGACTAAAAGGAACTTTCATCAGAAACAAAAATATACTTTTCTAAATCAACTTTTCGTGATGTTTTCAAATGTGCGATTAAACTTTTTCTATTACTTCTAAGTTTTAATATTATTACTTATTATTAAAAAATAAGTATTTACATATAAAAAAATAATTGAGAACAAAAAAAAATTGTTTTAAATTAATACTGATTTTTATTATTAATATGTTAAAATAAGGAAAATGACATATTTAACCTATTTTTTTAATCGTTTAAAGTTGATTTTTGTGAATGTTTATAATAAAAAAAAATTTATTTATTTTACCATAACTTTTAGCTCAATTGACAAATTTGAAATTGACATCATTAAATAGAAAATTTTATTAGAATTAAAAAAATTGTACCGTTAAGATTAATATGCAGTTAGGAAGTTTTATAATTACTATTTATAGTAAATTTATCAGAGTAGCTCAATATTTTTTTGCATTTTTATCGTAATAGATTACTGAAATAGACATAATAGTAATCATTACCTAGTAACTTTTGATGTTTAAAAAGATTCTACAATTGAAATATTCAGAACTTAATTAATTTTAATGATTTGTTTTAACTAAATGAACCAATCAAAACAAAATTGTTACAAAGATTTACTTAATTGAGCGTATTATAAAACTTGATTATAATTGTAAAAATCTATTGTTAATTAAGGAGAAATTAACTATCATTTTTTTTAGAAATTATTTGTATAGCAACATGTTACCAAAAAATTTGGAATATTATAGTCTAGTAGTAGCACACACAAATAGAGTAAAAAAATTATTAAAATGTAATGAGGAAACTTGCTTGATGTTTCATTATTTCTATATGAAATTCCTACATATAAAATAACTTGCTTAAAATTATTAGAACTAAGCTAGTTTTTTTTATTGTTAAGCTAACAATAAAAAAAAACATAAAATCTAATAATTGTTCTGGAGCATTACTAGGACAATTCCTCACTTTACATTTTTTATACTCCGTTTTTAGCCTTAATATAAAGCCTAGAAACTATTAATTGAGCAATGATGTCTTTACTATTTTTTTTTTGTATGTTTCTCACTATTTTTTTACAGCTTTAACTTGACAGTTTTTTCAACAATACGTCAACAAAAAGAAGTGAATACATTACCTTCGAAATTTTAAAAATTTTTCCTCGTTCTTCGTAAATGGTGGAAATTTGTGATTATATTTTAAGTCAAGTTATGTGAGTGGAAAGGTAAATACTCCATATAACCCCCCCTTTACCTTACAAAATAATATTTAAAAAAATATTTAGGAGTTAGTTACAAATATTCGCCGCTTTTAATGTAAATCCAATAACTATGTATGAAGAAAGGGGGCTGCCTTTTCCAAAAAAATTTGTTCTAGCTACCAATAACTAATAATTATTAGTTTCATGTTAATCATTATAATTAACTGAGATGTCAAAATACAGAGTAAGTCTTTAATAAGCCATTCTTATACACAAAATTTCTCTTAAAATAATAATTATATCAAGAAAATCCATTTTGATATTTTTTAGTATCGTGTATTTCTCGATTTCTCAACTATAATATTTTTTTAAATTCAACCTTTATACCTTAAAAGGGTGTCAGCTTAATTTTTTTAAAAGCAACATACATATAACTTATAAAATAATAAATCTACTAATTAATTAAATAATTAGTGGAAAAAATCATTAGATTCATTATTTTACAAGTTACAACTATTTTAAATTATAGAGTGGAAGTGGTTTATGTTATTTTTATTATTAAGCATTACTCTGCCGCTCTTTTTCTCCAATTAATATTTAAAAATATTAATTTTCGATTAGCCATTTTCTTAATAAGACAATGTTTTGTTTTATTAGCTAGTTTAATATGTTTGTTGTTTTTTAAAATAGCAAAATTAATATTCTTATAAGATCTAAGGGATAAATTAAAAAATAAACTTAAAAATTAATAAATCAAAAAATATAAAAAATTACTTAAATTAGGTTTTCTGTTGTCATTTAGTTATTTTCTAAAAATCATTATACATAAATAAAATAAAAAACATTAATAATAATATGGTGAAAATTTTTATTAAAAACAATTAAAATTAGTCTTAAATGTTAATACTAATCATCTTCATAATATTGAATAATTTTTTTCGTTTACACCAGGTAAACAAAGTAATTTATTAACTTCTTTGAATTTTTTTTTTTTTAATTTAGATGAACAATTGAATTTACATGTTTTCTCTGGTATAATTTTTTAATACTTCAATGTAATTAAAGATCATTTTATTTTTTAAGTGTAGTATTTGTGTTTGTATTATAGTTATAACAAAAATGCTAAGTAACTATAGAATAAAGCATCCAACACTATCTCCCACAGAGATCAACTACCATGATAGCAGAGTTTTAAGAAGTCAAAAATGTTTAATAATATTAAATAACAATATTAAATTGTCATCGAGTTGTTAATTGGAAGAACGTGTTTATTAAAAATAATAATAATAATAATAATGACGATGTAGTAATAGTAAATGGCGGACCCAAATTATTGGGATTAAAGCGAAGAAAAAGAAAAAGATGTAGTAATGTAAATATAATAAATAAATAAAATAACAGTTTATTACATGTGCGTAAAAAACAATTTATGTATTATGTATCTATAAATCACTCAAACTGGAAACCGAGCTAATTGAACAAGTTAGACATTATTCTAAACTAACGTCTGTGAACGTTTTTAAAAGCAATTATATGTATTATAATCTAACAGCGTGGTGTTCAATTCTCAAAACGTAATTTAGTTATAAACTTAAAAAGAGAGAAATAGATATTTACAAGGCTGAACATAAACGAGTCAGTAAGTTAAAGTTAGTTTAGCTTTTCAATTTAATGGAGATATTTAGATTTTACGTTAACTGAATTTTATTTTATTTCTCTTTTGTTCAATGTTAATGAAATATCGTCAATTTAATTTTTAACAAACATTCATATAAACAAATAACAAATTTACCTTTACTATTAAATCGTGTTTTTTTTTTTATAATTTAACTTAATTTTAACGAGTTAAAAAAATCATTAACTTGCCCAGATTTGGACAATTAAAAACTAGTATAATTCATTTTGTTTAGACATCCATGATTTTCCATCTTTGTACACAACTTTTTAATGGTATGTAGATAACCGTCTTCCAAGTATGCAATTTTGAATGGCATTAAAAATCTTACCACAGTGTGTTTTGTGACGTAAATATCGCAAAACGCTTAACAAAGTATAGTACAATGTCTTGTAACCATTTTGTCATTTCAGATGTCGTACACCTGCATATTTCTCTAAGAACTATACACGAATAAAGGTCTGACCATCTACCAATATATATATATATTTTTGAATTGCTTACAAGTACTATTATTGAAAATTTTATATTCAAAAAAGAACAAACTTATCTAAACCGTTGACGTTTGTGATTTATGTGGCACAACGTGTATCAATGACACGATTTGGGATGATTTATTAACCCTCTTCCGTTGTAATTTTAGGTTGTAAGAGGATATGTAACTCGACAGTCAATATTTTTATAGGAGTGTTAGGTAGAAATATAAAGCATTTTAAGTAAATTATATTTTCTTGTAACACCAAATTAACTCAATAAACAACTGAACACATTTTTAAAAGAGTCAGAAAATTGATTTCAATCAAAAGTCAAATGTGTGAACTTATAAATATTATAAAAATTTCATTGGAATACTGTTAAAAATTTATCCCGTGGCATTAAACAATTAATTTATAGCATTATGTGAAAAATATAATTTTTTGTAAAAGAGGATACAAATTTTAATTTCGAAAATTTATCAAATAAAGTTGTCTTCGGAGTCACTTTCACTATTCCATTAAACAAACTAATCAGTAAGAAAACCTTTTGATACTACTATCAACGACAGTGATTAAACTACTAGCTATTAATCTCTCTTTGAAATAGTTTAAAGCGTAATTTTAATAAATATCGAGGTGGATGATCATGAAGAGAGCCGCGACACTCGGTGAAGCTGTAGGTCATATTTATGTTCGTGTATTGTGTAAGGATTTACTAGATGAAAACGTAATCGGTTTAATTTAAGACACGCAGTTTTTCCACTACAAAGTCCGTGTGTCCCCTTCTTTCAGCATACACCTATATTTTTTATTATTGTTGCGTACACACTGATAGATACGACGTTCGTGATTTAGAGTCCGTGTTCATTATAGACGACGAGACACGATCAGAATTACATATGCTCACGGCTTAAACGTTCGCCTAACGTGTGAAAACCGTTAACAATGTTTTTTATTCCTTCGTTTGGCCGAGATGGATTATTAAGAACACAAAGGTCCCGTATACCCCATCGTCTAATAATATTGCGTACCGTTCTTGTATAAGAGTCGGTAAGGAAACTGCTTGAAATAAGAGACCCAATATCGGCTGTGCAAAGCGTACAACATTATACGCGCAAAATGATCGGACGTGGCCGCGATGACCTGCTGCTGTGTATATTAGAGGAATGCGGGTCAATGCAGCTGAGATGGCCGTTTCTCTATTCTCTGTGTTTTTTATCCGTCAGCCGGCCAGCAACTTTATTCCAGTCACGGTCTAATCTGCACACGTCAATCTCAGCACAGGATTCGCGAATATAACTTAACTGCAGCGACTCTCGGGACTTAGGAAAGGAAAAAAATCTTTTAATGTCTTTATAAGGTAACTTGTGCCCGGCTACTACCGGACTGGATAACATCATCATCTGCCGTACAATACAAATATTACGATTCTTATGCTCTTACACTAAACCATCCACTACTGTTCTCAATCGAAGCAAAATTAACTTATCTAAGCCCAACTATTTCTCCTTTGCGGCTTACCAATCTACATAGTTTTGGTTGTCTCGGTTCGATAATTTTTTACTCTGAACCTCGAATGTTTATTTTATAAGAAAATAATTTTTGATTGCGTGTTTAACTCAATTGTAGGTATGTTGTGGCGGTAACAACCAAATGTTTTTATGTTCTAGAAATACTTGTATTGCTCCGCCTTCGAACTACTCTGTGGTCCAACCCAGTAAAATATCTTCTATTAATCCGTTAGTTTAAATAAGAATATACTATGATATAATTTAATATTAAAATGTATAAAGTCCAAAATATACTAATTTATTATTAATTAAATACCGATAACATCTAGGATTATGTATGATGAAAAATTATACCTTATCATAATAAAATTAATTATATAATGTATAAGTAAGCAGTCGATAAATGGTATGATCAATGTATTATTAAATAATACACTATTCTATTTAAATGTTTAAGTATATTAAATGAAGGTTTAAGGTTTCATATCTAAGCCCAACATATTATGATTACAAAAATAAAAATTTAATAATTATAACTGTTTTGAATTATAAATAAAAAAACTGTATATTAAGAAAAATACTTACAGCTAAATAGTATCTTTTTTCACTTGGTAGTAATTAAAAATAACCTGCTAAATTTTGTCTCGAACATTTAAGAATTTAAATAGTTCAAGATAAAACCTATCCCAAAGGGGAAAAAAAATTATAAAAGTTCAAATTAGTTTAGCCGTTCTTTAGTTTTCTTCCAAGACGACTCAAAAGATCCAAAAATGTGTTATAGTAGTTCTCTATGTTTCAGTAAAAGTTAATTTTTTTTTTCACCCGACCAGGACAAATGGCCGTCAAATAATATATTCGTCTATACGGCATCTGTATATTGGTCAAATGTTTACGATCGTTTTTCAAGACAAAAACAATAACAATAACGATAAAACTAAGCGCGAATATGTTTTTATTGTTGCTCGTTATGTGCGGTTGATCTCGTGCATGATTTATATCTTGTCATCAAGTCGACCATTCGATCAGCTTTGTTCTTTCTCCTTATATTCTTTACAGGCTGTCATTATTGTGGTCAAAAACGAATGGTCTTGTGTCAACCAGCCAATAACTTTTGATTTGAATCCACCAAAAAATGCATACGGTATAACGAGATTACAAAATATTTAGTGGTTTTCGATATGGTACTAAAGACACCACCACCATCACTGTTGTCCTTGTTGTAAGACTCGCTCATGTTAGAGAAGGTCTATTTACAAACAAGTATATACAACAATAACGTATAAATATTTATAAACGTACGTACGACACTTTAGCAGAAGTACGTTTTACCGGTGGTAAAGAAACAAAGTCGGCGATATAAAAATATATTACAATTTAAAACTGTACTATCTATCTGGTAAATTTTGTAAATGCCATCGATAAGAATTTCACGTAAAGTAACGGTAGGTTTCATAAAAAAACCGACAAAGAAGTACTACCATCTTGAAAAATATCGCCCCATCGACGTTAACCATCACTGACCAATTTCTCGTGGGTAATAATAACAATAAAATATAATAACTATATAAAATACAAGTACTCGATGACGGCTTTTCAAAAGAACGGAAAAAAAATCAAGGGAAAATTTTCAATAAACTTATGATTACATTTATCCAGAAATTATATGGGTGCACATAATAACAACATTATTAACTGTTGCCTTTCTCAACAGCACGGCTGGTGTAATCATCTTGTAATCGTTTTTTATTTATGTACCCGTGATCAAAGTTTATTACACAGTTGTTTTCATCTGACATGTTAGTGTTTTATTATTGATTCAAGGTTTCTTTTTACATAGTTTACACACTACGTTGAAGTTTTTCGATAGGACTTGAACATGGTTGACAATAAGTAAAGAACGATACCCTAAAAATATATTTTACAAATGAAACCTTAACACCAATGAGTATAACAATGAGTCTGTCTGCTAATTATAAACATATTACCTTTAGTGTGTGTTCAAGTGTCAACATTTCAGGCAAAATATACCTTGAATTTATACGGTTCCGATTAAAGTATTTCTTTCATATCGAATACCAAGCGCCAAGAGCTATTAGAACGTTGTATTGGAAATTAAAAAAACGAAACTGACATTAAACGACGTTTACTTGACTCAAACGCGACAAAAGCGCACGTTCTTCTTTTACAATGATTTGCTCTCCGTGACAATTGGTCATGACGGCGTGTGTGTGTGCGCGCTTATGTTTTTTGTGCATTATTAACGAGAAGGATGCAATATGACGTACGCGATCACGTGCAACGACATTACCATCAGTTTGGGATCTGTATAATATAAGACAAGGCAGTGAACTTATGCAGGCACCGCATCGTTCATCTGCACACCAACCACCGTATGTACTCACACGTGTAATGCATAACATAAGTGTATGACCCGTTTGCACGTTGGTACGTAAAAAACAAATTATTCGGGTTTGTTGAAACTGCTAAAACGATTATAGTTATTAACTTTTAGATGGCCAAACAAGCCAATCAACGGTACCAAACGGATATACGAAACTCAAACCGTAAACGTTACCTTGTAATAGTCGCCTGTCTAGTCTATAATTCCTAGAAGATGAATCTGTACATTAATTACAATAGATATCAAAGATGGTCGCTTTCGCGCGCTACAAAGTGCTATTATAATATAATAATATCGTTAGTAATGGGTACGAGTGAGTTTACAGGCATACACATGGTAATAACGCGATTTTGTTGATTAAGACGTACTAATAATGATGCAAGTAGTGTGTGTGTGCGAACGAGCCTAACGGGTGAAATATTACACGTACGGACCGTCTTTTTAGGTATAAGAGATGAAAACGTTTAACGGCCGGCGGCCATGGGCGAGATTTACACCAAAAGAGTCACTGGTTGTATAATACTAACTCAGGTACAATAAAAACCAGATTTTTACCATCCGGGCAACAGGTGCATTCCGCGCTCTTATGTGTTCCTCATTTTTAGTTTTACCAATTAAAAATATATTAAAAATGAATGCACGCGGTACGCCGACGTAAATTGACTTTTGTATATTATATTATAATTTCTTATTCCACCTCTTTTTAACGAGTTTCGTAAAGAGTTTAATAGTACGTATAATAACAACAACAACAACAGTGCGAAGAGTTTTCGACTAGGTCGTGTAAAACATCATACACGCATCTCCTCTTTATAATAAAAAATAACCATTCCCAAGCTTATACCTTACAAGTTACACGCATACATTATATACACTGTGAGTGTAAAATCGATTTTGAATTGCAATAACACCCGCAATTTACCGTCTATATCTGTACTATTATTATATATTCACACTACGAGCAAGTGATGTGACCTTCTGAACCATACGATATAAGCCCAGGGCTCATTTATACGATCATTAATATTCTGTATAGACCCAACTTTCAGCAAAACGTTTGGATATTGCGAACTGTAGTTTGATAAATTAAATATTAAAAAAAACTTTATTAATATTGAATCAATTTTATTTAACTAAATGTCCCTATTTAAATTTCACAAAAAGCCAATTATAAATATTGAACATATTTCACGTATTAAGTTTTAGTGCTGTCCAAAAATAATACATATATATACTAATTAAATGTGGTAAATTTTATAAATATAGATAAAATTTACAATAATAACGACTTGAAAACTTTTTATTTTTTTTACGTTAAGCTTTTAGTATAACTTTCTATTAAAAGAAAAAATGACGTATCTACTCTTATTTATTTACAAATTAATCAACTAAAATATAAAATACGAATAATGATACATTACATACTAACAGCTGAATATTATCTATGTGACAATTTTGCAATTTAATGAAAAATTTCCGATGAAGAATCCACTGGTAAGCATTTTAGAAATTCAAGGTATCTCTCAAGACACGAGAACAAATTTGATGTTTGAATAGAATCCCAGATAAGATCATTTAAATGATGACGCACATAAATTTTTGTTATTTTTTATGCAGGGAATGTATTATATGGGAACATTAAGCGAATACAACTATTGATATGAGCGAATCGGGGTAACATAATTGGGTATACTTTGATAAAAAATTATATTATTATATTCTCAGAATTAGATAGGTACAGCCAATGCAATTTAAATATACCACAATGTTATATTTACTGGGAGGGGATGAAAATATGTTGAAATTCTGGCGATGATTTTTAAAATGTATTTAGCTGATAAATTATGTTCAATCAATATGTACCCGCATTTAGTCGACATTAAATTTAAAAATCATTTTAAGTATAGCTTTTGATTTTGCTTGTTTTAGATTATCGACTAAATTATCTTATCTGAATTAATTATAACACAATTACGAGGAAATTTTGTTAAGCCATAATACAAGTCAAAGAGTAAGAGAGCCGAAGTCGTTGTCAATGTTAACTTAAATAGGTATCAATAAAATATTATCATATGATTTTTATTTATGAGTAATGAAGTTTTAACTTTTATGGAAATAATATTACTTCATTATAGATTCGTTATCCAACTAATGACCTTATTTGTCAAAGCCTTCGTAAATTTAAAAAAAGGATGTAGTTCTAAATTTTTCATTCAAATTATGAATAAATTAATTGCACTATTCAACTCATGTTGTTAACATGTATAGAATACTAGATAAAGCTTTTTAAATAAGTTAAGACAGACAATGCAATTTGGTTGATATTACTTCCCGTGAAAGAACTACAAGATTTATTGAAAAGTACTTAGTATGTGTGTATTAAAGTATCCTGAGGCGCCAACAGTTTGCGTTATTCTGGTACACTGTGTTAACCCAATAGAGTAAAAGTAAAATCATGCTAAAAGCCAAAAAATGATTTCTTAAAAACAGCTAAATTATGTGGTACAATTAAAATAACAGTTTTATTTATGCCTACAAAACTGTTACAGTAAATAAATCAATCAAGTGTCATATTTGGTTTTATAAATTCAAACTAATAACAAAGTAACAAAAATAATAACATTAAAATCAAAACAAACCCACAGCACTCAAGTATGCAAAAATGATGCAACCACTTTGGAAGGGAAGTTTCTCAAAATACTACTTTTTTTATTGTATAATTAAGTTAAACTACATACATTTTTTAACATAATAAGATTAATTATAAGGTATACTCCATATTTCATTTTATACAAAAATTAACACATTCTTTTAGTAAGTACAAAATAATATGAGTAATTTTTTTAAATTTATTTCAAGTTTATAAATATAATTGAAGAACTAAATGCTTTTCATAATTATATTTCGAATAATTTATATTTTATATCCCATAAGATTTTATAATCTAGTGAATAAATCTACACTATAAATACTATAAAAGTAATATTCTAATTATCATCATCTAACATTTTAATGCACACGTCAACTATTTGTTTACTTTTTATTTAAACACTTGTGGATTAACTAAAATTTACTAAAAACAATGAAATCTGTCAATAATTTAATATTGTCAATCGTGTAATGTACTCAATAATAAAAATCAAGTTAATTCGATGTTTTTATAAAAACATTTTGACTCCTAAAGTAGAAACTATAAATTATTATTACAATTTTTGCACATTCCAAGTAAAAATATTACTCGTAAATAAAAATAATGAGGAAGCCGACTTTGATACGCCTAAAATATTGCATCTAAATATTCTCAGATAATGATTATGTTGACTCACAAATATGCAAATGTGTTTAAATGTGCTAAAATGCGAATTAAAAGGTTACTTTTCGTGTTTTAAACGATAAGCCCGATTTACAATATTAACAAAAAGTTATTATAGTGCAATAACATATTTCAAGAATAAAACTGTAAACACAATAAATACTTACAGAGATCACTTGATTTACACAGTCAATTTTATGAAATTATAATAGTATGATAAAGCAACTAATAACAATATAATATCAGCCTTAATCCACGACTCCCTTAATTTATAAAACAACTCCAAACAATAGGTACAATGTATTTATTTTATTAATAATCAAAAAACATTAGGTTTTTTAAATGTCTATTTGAAATGATTATCACATAATATTTAACTTATATAAGACGTTAACAAGGTACATTTCCTACATCGCTCGTTATTAATATTAAGGTGATTGTTTTCTGTGTGTAAAATCATTAGATTTACTAAATAATTTGAAAAGGACTATNTTCATATTTCTAGTTTTATGATAATTTTAAGTTGTATATTAACTGTCAATTACATATTGTATTTTTGGGCTAATGCCTGTATCAGAAACAATAAATAAATAAATAAATAAATTATTATTCATGTTTGAAAAATAAAAATTTTAATTAATAAAATCTACAACAGCAGTGGTAATGTCGCATAGTTGAAACAAATATAATTGACATCTGATGGTGATAAAAGTCACTATCATAAAAAACATTTTAATAGTTTTAATTTTTAGAATAAATTATTGTATTCTAAAATTATAATGAACTTGTATTTCCTTATTTATATACTGTTTACAAGTATTTAGATTTACAAGTATAACTCTAAATAATCACTTATTAAAGTAATTAAATTTAGTATAAAATTGATTTTAAATAATTTAGTATTGTACATTTACGAAAAATTATAAAAAGATTGTAAACAATTTGATTATTTTAATATTAGCCTTTCGATTACTCTTATAAATAATAATTATATTAAGACAATTCTTTTTAGTATTTATTAATTTTATAAATTTCTTGATTTATTAATTTTTAAGTTTTATTTTAATTTATTCCTTATACTTTATAACAGTGTCAATTTTATTATTTAAAGGCATACTTATTTAACTAGCTAATAAAATAAAACATTGTTTAATTAAGAAAATAACTAGTCATAAAAATTTAAAAAAAAATACTTTTTAACATTTTTAAATATAGAGTAGAGTGTGAGCGCAACAAAGTAATGCGTAATGAGTTCAAAGTTGTTATCGACTTAAGTAATACAAATCGTATATTATTAATTCGTTATTCGTAATATG
Organism: Daktulosphaira vitifoliae; assembly: GCF_025091365.1. NCBI lineage: Eukaryota > Metazoa > Arthropoda > Insecta > Hemiptera > Phylloxeridae > Daktulosphaira > Daktulosphaira vitifoliae. The sequence goes on from NW_026099575.1 coordinate 35,987,454, forward strand.
ATCAAATTTGTTCAGCTATAACAATAAAACGATCGGTTCAATGGCATTTTTACTAATTACTTTTATTTTGTAAAATTTAATTTTAAGCAATTTCAACAATTTTACAAAATACTACGTATTTTGATGTTTTTCTAAAAAACTAATGGATTTAGAATGAAATCTGCTAGAACCCACTCGTAATTTATACAAAACAATTAGATCTACAATTTAGTTTACAATTTTTTTTTTTTGTGAAAGCCCTAATTTACGTTTTAATAGCTAAAAACTCTTAAACTACACCTTTTGGCCGATTTTCAACCACAAGTCGACACGGGTTAAACTTATCTGATCGGCCTGAATTTTTTTATAGCCACTTTTTATATGTATACACACAAATTTGGGGAGTGAGCCCGGTGAATGTACAAAATTAAAAAAATTAGGGTAGCCCTAATGTACATATGTATATAATATATGTATATACCACTTTCGAAAAAAATTTGTATTGATACATACATTTTTCAAAAAGTTATAACATTATTAAAAATTAAAGTTTAAAATTTATCAAAGTTAACCGATTTTAAAAATCGTATTTTTTGGCGGAATTTCAACAATTTTCAGGGAACGATGCCAATTTTTTCAATTCATGATAGCAACTAAATACGATTTGTGATCTTTTGATATATCGTTCAATGAAATCAGTCCGGTGAGAACTGAAAATAAGTGGCGACAGACAAAAGAAGAATAAAAAATACTTAATAATAAAATTAATATTACTCATATCAAATCTAAAATTATAATATTCTATAATAATTATATTCGATACCACCCTCTATAATTTTTTACAAATAATATTTAATTAATCAGTTAATTATTTTTAACAATTTAAGAGGTAATTCTTCGAAAAAATAGATAAATTATTTAAATAAAAAATCTATTTTCTTTTGAATTGAAAACGATAAAATTATACTTCACAAAAAATTGATTTATTTAATTTTTTAACTTTTATTCCTTGTATAAAGAACATTACATTTTTTTTATTTTATTACTTTCAAATTTTTGAAATTTTTTTAGCTCTTTTCTTACAAAATATTTTTTTTGGTTAACGATAATTTTAGAACGACTACTTATCAAGTTACAAGCAATTGATGCATAGAGTGGGTATGGAACGTGGGCAGAGTATACATACACCAGTACCAGCTACAACTACCCTAACTACATAATCTTTTTATATATCAAAAGGCTTATAATTTGATGAGTATTTGTTCTAAAACCATTATCCATCTATCAAAATTTTTTGAGAAAAAATTTTTAAAAAATAACTGTTTTGATTTTTTGAAAGAATAGAATATTTTTATTGTTATTATTTATATATTTTCTTTAGTAAATAATAAAAATAAGAACGAAATGATAATTGGATCAAAAGTTAATAACGTTGTCAATTAGATCTGAGAAACCTGTGTATTTACGCTTTGAATTTTTTTCCTAATAGAATTTAGGATATTTCTCACTAAAATATTTGCATTATATGCGCACTTTTAATAATTATCAACTATTTTTCCAAAACTTTTTTTTTAAATTTAATTTGAAAAATGTAATAAATAGTAATTTGGTAGGTAGTTCAAATACGCTTTGTTTTTATCTAAATAACGCATGAAACTCGTTTTGGTGTGTGTTTCAGGAATCTATTTATGTCAAATCACTTTAGATGGATAACATCTTTAACAACCTCTTTTGGATGTGTTAAAGAGGGAATTTTGACACGGTACACACTAAAGAATCCTTCCACGACCCTCTTCGGTCCAAAAAAATATCCACTCTTTTTCATCTTCAAAAATTCATGGGATTTGTGTGTAACAATAAATGCGAACTAAAAATGAATTGGTGATAAATAGGATTTGCCTTCCGGGGGCGCCTCCTATTCGTTGACGCCAATACCTTAGACGATAATTCACCGAAGACTATTGTATCACACCCAATTTATTTTTGCAAGTCTTAAGACTCTTAAGGTTAATTATTTTAAAAACCAACTACATATCATAAAGGCCATTAAATAAAAATTGAGCGACTATATAAACTGAATAATTTTTATAATTCAAAATTGTGTTTAAATTAATCTGAAGAAAAAACAATAATTTCATAATGATATAATAATTTCTGATTAATTATGACTTGAAATCTTAAAATTATTAAACATAAAAACATCAAGATAAAATGTTTTAAATTGTGTTAATAACAATCATACAGAAGGTAGTAGTTACTACCTCATTGTAGTTTATAACACAATTCAAAACGGTCGAGATCAGAACAATTTATCGAGAATCATTCTGTACTCAGCAGCTGAGGTATATTATCTCTTTATCGAAAACCCTGTGCGTCAATTTCAGCACCTATTCGGAGAATTCTAACGCAATCCTGTTTTTGACTTCTCCACAGGAGATTTCTTAACAATTTTTTGAAACTCCATGAATCATTTTAGAATAGCTCTTTTTCTGTTTATTGAACATCTGCGAGGTTTCATATTCTATTTGTATTCCATCAACAATATAATTATTATTTTCCAATAAAGTATTTATACATTTACTGAAGGACCCAGAAGATTTATTAAGAAAGAGTATGGATAATTTATAATCACGGCGAAGAAATTATTTTTATAGGGTTCATATTATTTGGAACGAATGCTTACAACCAAACCGGTAACTTAACAAGTCTATTCATTTATATGTATATAAATCTAAGTGCTACGAATCTATTTGAAGCTCTGACTAATAATGAATATTTAAAAAATATTTTTTTTTTTTGGTTATTTTACCTGAAGCTCTTCTTTATAGTTTTCATCAATTATTAACAAATATATAAAACTGTTCTCACACATGCCCTCAGCTATTAAAACATATTAAAACTGATGACTTATGTCTGTAGATTATCACTCAGCATGTTAATGTTAGCAACTTGGCAATAATGAATCACGATATTTGTTTTAAAATATTGTATTTTCATTTTATAACCCCACTAATCCAATAAAAAATAGTTTAACATACCTGAAATAGTCCAATAAAATTTGTGGTAAAATTGTTTTAACTTGATTTTTATTTTAAAAGAAAAATTCTAATGAAATTAGAAATTAGTTAATTATTGTTAAATATAAATACTTTAAAAAAATATCACGTCCAAAATATAGTTAATTTATTATTCATCAGCTATGATAAGTAAGCTGTTGAATAATACATTTAATTGATAATCATATTTTTTATCAACTATATGCTCTAAATCAGTTTAGTAACACTAAAATTTTGGTGTTTTGGTAAGATTTCTGATCAATTATTCCATAGAATTGAAGTAGTAAATAAAGATTTAATTCTGAGACTATGTACGTGCATGTTTTCAATAGCTATTCGCACCAATCCATCCTATAAAATGTGTGTCGAACATTTAACAGTTTACCAATATTGTATTTGTTGTATCCTTGTCAATTATCACACTCAACCTACCCAACCCACATCTCATGTGTCCGTTGTTGTCGGTCATTATCAAACTCCTGGACTGTGCGATGCATCATTGCCATCGCAAGTCACTACTGCTGGCCCGTCGCCACATGTATATTGTCATAATCGGTTGTAACCTCGTTATTAGCGATAATGACTATGCGCTACCTTTCCCGGACACTTGGAACCACCTTCTTTAAACATTCGTATAAAAATAATAATAAAAGAAGTATATCGAAACTGGCCTAGTCATTCGACACTCCGACAACGACGGCTCAGATGACTTTCCATCTCCTTTTTGTTCATGTGGATTACACGTCGAAAACAGAACGAAAAAGAACTACGACGGGAAACGTGTGCGTGGGACGGTTAGGCAAAAAAGTAAAAAAAAAATAACTTTTGGTATGTGCCACGTCGTTCAGATTGTAAGCAATTGTGTAGGAGAAACAGTGTCGGCGAACGAGAAGAAGATCTTAGAGGGGAAAGGTGCCGGCAGATCGTGCACTAGAATAAAGACGTTCGTACTAATGAGGCGGTCTTTTCTCGGCCAATGACGAGTGAGTAAAATCTGAGAAGGACAGATAGCAAAGCGTTGCATGTAGAGCACGCACAGAGAGAAACACGAAATAAGAAGGACGTCGTTGAGGAGGAACGTAGTAAAGGTGGTGGATGGGCAATAGCGGCATCGAGAAGGAAAAAAACGAAATGGAACAACATAAGATCAAACCGGTATTAGTGAGAATAGAGAAAAAGATACAAGGTAAGTATACGAAAGAAGAGTTACCGTAGAAATATAAACAAAAGGTCTTGTATCGTACAGAGGCACTCTCCACTTGATCCTATTATAACAATAGAGGTACACCACGACTACGACGCGATGATGATAATGTTGGTCCAAACAAAGAGGGTTAATCCTGTGTGTATTTATTGTATTTTTAGACCTTGCACTACACTCACACATTTTTTTTCTAACAACCTTATCATTGTATCCAGTGGTCATTAGACACCTATAGTATATTCAATTTACGAAAGTTTTGAGTTGTACGTATTTTAACTAGAAGGCGATACTTTATTTTAGTATTTTTCGTAATATACGAGGAATTATTTTTGGTACAGACATGTTTGAAAAATCGTGTTTTAAACAAACAAACTCTTTGGAATAATAAATCGTTTGGTTACAGTTATGATAGAAAATGTTTGTGGGTAAAACATCCATATTAATAAGAAACGTATAAGTAGCAGACTAGGTCTTTAAAGAAATATTGTTACCAAGCATTTCTAATATTTCTTTATGTTTTATAAAATTCAACAAAACAGAATCTGTCGTTATTGATATGTTTGAACAAATCACATGAAAGCAAAACTCACACTTTATGATTAATAATAAAATTTTAATGTTTTATTGTGTACGTTAAAGGAACATTTTTTATTGAAATCAAAATAAACTCTACAAATTAAGATATAACATTTAAGTTGAAAACAAAATGGAATATTACATGATTTAAAAGCTGAATTTTTCTAAAAATTAACATCAGAATAGCACAGAAAAACCTTCCATTAAAACGTTACACATAACACATGAACATAACAGTGTCTGTACTGTTGTACACAATCGTTTAAGTTTGTTTGCTTTCTATACTCTGTTATATAAAATTGACAAGTTAGTAGGATGTAAAAACGCGTAGGAATTTTGATATATTTATTTTGAAATACCAACAAGTTTATTGAAAGATAAAATGTATAGATGTTGTTTACGGGTGTAGTCTTAAGTTTATTCCATTAAAATAAAATCACCTTAAATCTGTATGTACTGCAATCTCAAATGTAGTACAATCGATTTCGATACATGATATTATGTTTTAAGTGACGTTTGCGAATCTCCTACGCATCTAAATAGTTTAATTTTTGAAATGTTTTAATTTAAAACACGTCGACTTATCTGCTATCACCTAACTAATGCAACCACCGCTGAATTTGCATACTAAGCAATAAAATGACAGTAAAACACATTGTGAATTTGAGTTACAAGGCTCGTTGCATTACGTTAGTTGTTTTACGATGTTCACAAGTTGACAAATCCTAAGTGATTGGAAAAATAAAACAATTTTACCGAAACATTAACGACCACATTATTTCACATTGTGAGTACCGGTGTTCAAGATCAGGGGTGATTTCAAACACCGGTAGATCCAAATATTATAATATAAATACCCTGCAAGTTGGTGTTTTATTTTTTTATCGCATATGCATTGGGCGACAATTTGCATCAGCTTAAAGTAAAGAACGACCTAAAAAAAAACATCAACAAAAAAATAGACCCAACGTGTAGCAAAAAAAAAAGTGATCGAAATATGTATGTGTGAGTGTGTGTAGACGCGTTTGTCGTTTAAATCTCTGCAGGCTGTAGTTGTCGGTATATATGTGAACTATTCACCGACTACGAACAAGTCTTTTAGAAAACTTATTGCCTCCAGACGGCCGCACCCTTGTCCGAGAAATTTATAACTGGACGTTTAGAAGAACTCGGAAAACAGCAGGACAAGACACACGGTGTACAAGCAAGGAGCACCAGATGAATCGACAGATAGACCCATTAAATAAAATGGAAAGAAAAAAGTATAATAATAAAGGAGGAATAATAAAAACCAGCCGACAACCAGCAAACGCCTCCATACAATGCACGACAACCATACGAATAATAATAATATTATAATCTTTTTCGGTATCTCTCTCTTCTCCGGAAGGCGCTATTCCTGAACAAAACTGGTTATATTTTATTTTCGTGAACATGTTAATACGGCGTTGGCAGCAAAAAAAAAAAAAATAAAACCTAACCGGACCCGCACATTCTACACAACCGTGTAAAAAAACAGTATGCCCGTCGTTAAAATGTGACATACCTGATCCTTTAATTCCCACTAATTTACCATACCAGGTAACTGACACAGCCGCCGACTGTTGTCCGTTTAATTGTGCGGTTTCGTGTCGGGTTTGTAATTTGGAAAATATTATCCGATTTGTCTCCCTCTACGACCTTCCACTTGTCTTTATTTTGTACATTTAAGTATTTACATATATTATAATACCATTTAAGGTAGAGAGTAACGATGTTTTCTCAAATAAAAAAAAATTATAATAGTACAATTATTAAACATAACGTGGTTACTACACTACCCTCTCTCGCGATGTAATAATTACTTTTGGTCATTTATGAGTAACCAAAGTGCTAGTTATCGAATTTCTGGATTGTGCTACTAAAAAATTATCATCACTAGTAGAGATAACAACTAGCTGTTCGCACAATATAAGCAATACAGTATTTTATCGATAAATAATTATTAATCTTGGGATCTAGTGTAAACTTCAAACAACCCGTCTTAACGTAAGCAATCTTGTTGCTATAATAAATATGATTTAAAAGATATTTTTGAGTAGGGTAATGCAAATTTGTTTAGTTGCACCATTAGTTGCAACGTTACGATAGTAGTGAAAGAAAAAAATCATCCTCTCCAGGGTATTTATCAGAGTGTTCTTCAATTCACATTAAATGTTTAGTCGAACATTGCACAGCCTAATTATTTGAATTAACTGAACATTTATGTTACATATTTAACAATTTTTTTTTAAAGAAAATATTATACTGATGAATAATTAAATCATCTAACTAAAAAATTTGGTATTATTATAGCATTAAACATATAATTTTTTTTATATACAACACAAAGGTTACAATTATACAGGGTGGCCCACCACTCACTGACAACTTAAATAACTTTTGATCCAGTTAATATTTTTAGCTGATTTTTTTTTTTAATAATAATTATACGTTAGGTCTATAGCTATATCTCAATAATTAATTTTTTTACATTTTATTAAAAATATTAATTATTTTTAAATTTTAAATAAAATGTAAAAAAAAAATCTAAGATAGCTATTTTGTAGAGTAGAATTTAAGAAAAATTTTAGTAAAAAAATATCTTATTAATATTCAGTAGTAAATATTCTGTAGGACAGAAGAAAACGCTATCTTTTCAATATACTTTTGAATGAGAGTGATAAGTAATAATTGCCTTATCTAATTTCTTATCATGGTATTAATGCCAAGTTTGTAATGTATACACATTATCATCATATGTATACACAGTAATCATGAAAAGATAGCGTTTTCTTCTGTCCTTTTCTCAATACGTATTTCAATGTTTAATACCGTAAAATAATACATGAAAATTCAAATTTTTACAAACTTCAAAACGCTACAGAATATTTACTACTCAATATTAATAAGATATTTTTTTACTAAAATTTTTCTTAAATTCTACTCTACAAAATAGCTATCTTAGATTTTTTTTTTACATTTTATTTAAAATTTAAAAATAATTAATATTTTTAATAAAATGTAAAAAAATTAATTATTGAGATATAGCTATAGACCTAACGTCTAACTAATATTTAAAAAAAAAATCAGCTAAAAATATTAACTGGATCAAAAGTTATTTAAGTTGTAAGTGAGTGGTGGGCCACCTTGTATTTAAGATAAATATACGAAAAAATTAACGCATTTACATTTAAAAACAAAATGACAAATTATTTAAGATAATTAATTAACATAGTGAACTTTTCTGACAACTACAGGAGTGATCCTCTTCGTTGTGCTAAAATTCTGAATCAGTATATTTTGCTTTGATATTTTCATTAGCCCCTCTGATAAAATTATCACTTAAAAATATGTACATAGGTATATGTATCTAATATTAAGTCTTTATTAGTGTCTAAATATTATTTGTAATCTAATTTAGAATGTAATTTATAATAATTTATCGTTTTTGTATTACAATCGAAAAAACAGAATTTTAATTCAGTATATCTTACTATTTTAAAATTATTAACTTTATTATTACAAAACAATTAATCAATGTGTAAAATTTATGTGGCAAATCTTAACCCTAGTTATCGTATAGACATCAATAGTTTCATTAAGAAAAATAAGTGAATTTTCAAGACGTATTATCAGTTCTTTGGATTAAAGAGGCATTTGAGTTTAGTAAACCTTTAATATCTTTACTTTTGTATTATCTTTTTATAGAAAACTTTTGTGAAATGACATTTCTTCTTGTTTGGTAAATGTTTCTTCTAGCGAACTTCAAGGAAGTATTTCTCTGCACCAATTCTTGGGTAACGCTTTGAATGATGGCTCAGTGAGTCCTATCACTGGTTCTGGTCAAACATAGTGTTCTCTGCTCCTTTCCTAGCTAGAAATTCAACTTTTTCATTTGACTTAGTTCAAACTTAGTTACTTAGTTGAACCTCGATAGTGATTCTAAAGTTTCCCTGCATTCGAGGACAAGCTTTGAATTCACCTGGTCGTTATAGAGTGCTTTCAGAGCCGCCAAACGTTTTATAATTACATGCTATTAATATTTTAATATTGTACAGTAATTAAATTAAATTTATATTCATAGTTATAGTAACAATTTTATTTGTTAGTTTTTATACTATGATCTATCTAATTTTAAGTCAATTAGTATCAACATTTTATTGAAGTAAACTGACATAGAAAAACATAGTTCTATGTATATTTTAATATATGAACTTAAATAAATTATTGCAATAACATAAATGAATTGTTATACAAATTTGATCAAAAATACATAGATTAAATTAATTTAGGTTGAAAAATTAAAATATATTGTATTATATACTCCTTGTCTGTATCTAACATATAACACATGATTGTTCGATTTCAAAAAAGTACTATAAAAACTAATTAGCTTAAAAAACTTGCGCACTTACAAAAAAAATATATTTATTATTTAAAAAAAACAAGATCTAATAAGATAATTTTGAGGTCAATTTTGAAATAAACGTCTCCAAAATACATGCAAATTATTTATACTATATTTATTATTACAATTGGCACCTTGATAAATGAAGTGATTTTTTTATCATAACCCACTCAATTACTTACAGAATAAATAAAATTTAAACATTTTTTTTTTTTTTTTGGTTATGCTTAGTATCACATTATTCTTGAGTTATTAACTATAAAATACTTTTTAAGTTCATTCCTTATGCCTCGTAAGGGTGTCAACTTTGTTTTTTTTAAAGGGAACATATATTTTGAATTTAATAAAATGTTTGAGTTTTTAATTTAATAGTAAATGGCATTTGAATTTTTAATATAACTTTATTATTTGATAAGGTATAAACATTTAAAGTTTCAATTTTTGAGTTAATATACATATATAATACACGAGGGATTACAAATACAGGTAGCTAATTGGTTTTTTATGATATCAATTTTTGCTGGTACACAGCATTTCTTATCAATGATAATAAGACACATTGTTGTGACTTTATAAATATACCAAATGGCAATACAGAAAGTATATCTATTGATAGTGAATATTGACAATAAATCCGTGTCTATGACAGCGATCTCAAAAAAAAAACAATTGACCACTTGTACTTGTAATCCCTTGTGTATTATATATGTATATTAACTAAAAAATTTGAAATTCTAAATGTTTATACCTTATAAAATAATAAAGTTATATTAAAAATTTAAATGTCATTTACTATTAAATTAAAAACTTAATTTTANAATTTAAATGTCATTTACTATTAAATTAAAAACTTAAATATTTTATTAAATTCAAAATATGTTTTTCCATTTTCAAAAAACAAAGTTGACACATGATGAGGCATAAGGAATGAACTTAAAAAGTATTATATACTTAATAACTCAAGAAAAATGTGTAACTTAAGATAACCCAAAAAAAAAAATTATAATTTTATTTATTCTATAAGTAATTAAGTGGGTTATGATAAAAAAAAACCCAGCACAGTGGGATCGCGGTACAAAGGGGACGTGGCATAGTTGGGTCCAGTATAGATTTAATCTTACGATGATTAAAATCACTATCATAAGAAACGCTTCGATACAAATCTGTAGATAATGTTTAATTGGAAGAAATTGGTGGATAATTACAAAAGCAACATCAACTATTTCCTTAATTATATCCAGATTAGTAATTCTTAGATTCAAAAATATAATATAAAATTATATAGAAATATTCAGAACTTAATTAATTTTATTGATTTACTTTAACCAAAATAAACGAATGAAAAAAAAGTTGTTAAAAAGATCTACTCAATTAAGCGAATTATAAATTTTGATTATAATTGTAAAAATCTATCGTTAGATTCAGGTGAAACTAAAAATCATTTTTTTTTTAAATTTATGATTTATATAGCAACATATTACAACAAAATTCGAAATACTATAGACGGTAGTAGCTCACACAAATAGGGTTAAAAAATTAATAAATTACAAAGTAAAATTATTTACTTTTGTAGTTGAATATTTTTATCATATCAAATCTAATTCGACAATTGTTTGAATAAAAAAAGCTGGTTAAGCTACTTTTTATTAGAATAAGGAATTTTTTAAGGGTATATCTTCAACTAAATACGAATTGTAATCATTTGACGTATTGTTGAAAAAATTAAGTCGAGTGAGGGTTGGCAAAAAAAATCGTAGCCACAAAAAAAACCACATAGTAAAATAATATAAACATGAATAAGAAATTTCTTCTCACAAAGGGAGACTATAGTGATAGGATACTTAATATTTATTGAAGTTATTGAATCTAAATGAGATAAAAATCAAATGATATGAACATTTTTTTCTAACTCAAAAAAAAATGCAAAATATAAATTGCCACAGGTGGATTTGAACATCGTACCCTAAGCGTGAAAGACACCAATGTTACCGATTCGGAATTTGTTAGTTGCTTTCGTCACATGACAAAATAAACAATTTAAGCTAATTTAAATTTAAAAATTATTTTTTCGATTTTAAAAAAGTAAACAAATTTTAATAAGTTAATTTTCTTATGTCTTATGAACTTTATTCTATGTCAATTAAATTATATAATATTTATGAAAGTCAGTGTAATCCCCTTGTAAGATATTTTTAAATAAAATAAAATACAAAACCCAGAATTTTAACACAAAAATAGAATATTTTTGAATACGATAGCCATTTTCACCAAGAAGAAAATATATATTTTGAATTTTTTTTATTTTTCTTAGTAAAGTATATAATATAAGCTTTAATTTAAGATTAAATAAAACTGTGAATATTTCCGGAACATTTTCAAAAGTTAAGTTGAAAAAGTTCTACTTTTTATACAATATTTCAAGTTATGAACGCCCCCTATATAAGAGGAAATTGGACAATTTTAATAAAAAGTATGTCAAATGAAAGATTGAAAGATATGTACTTATAATGTATTGAGAAAAAAAAATTTGTGCTGAAACTTAAATTTGTCGAAAAGTTATAGCATTTTTAAGTTGAAAATTTAAAATCGAAAATTTTAATACAAAAATAGCGTTTTTTTAACTACGGCAGCCGTTTGCATGCAGAAGATAAAGTGTGAGNTACAATTTATTCTCAGGTGTAAAAAATAGGTGCCAGCTCGTCGAGCAACACACGTTGGGCGCCAATGAAACGTTTCTACGTTTGTTCTCTTTAAATATAAAAAAATATAACACAAATTGTTCGACTAATCGATTTGTTCTGATTTATTTTTATATAAAGATGAATATATACATATATTAATAAACTAACTACTATATCAGTCTTATTTTAGAAACTATTTAATTTGGGGTGAAATAAAAGTATAACCCTCTGGATCACGGTTGGTAACGAGTAGTTACGAACACCGTTGCAAAAAGGTTAAAGGGATTTTTACAAAAAGACAGTTATCTCGATCACGGTTGATAACACGGAGGTTATGATCACCGTTGAAGATGAACTGTATTGTATAAGTGGTGGAATCTAACCCTTTGGATCACGGTTGGTAAAACGTTTATTACGAGCACCGTTGCAAAGGATTAAAGAGGAATATTTAGGAAAGACTAGCAATCTTGATCACGGTTGGTAACACGATGGTTATAATCACCGTTGAAGATTATGACTAGCCTTTAAAGAAAAGAATATATAATTTTGATCACGGTTGGTAACGAATAGTTACAAACACCGTTGAAAATTATATATGTAATAAGAATTAAGATAACAGGAAAAAATAAAGAAAACTTACTCAATGGAAAGATGAATGGATGAAGACTAGTTGGCAATTAATATTGCAATCACTAGTACAACGACACAAAAAGATAACTAATGGAAAAACTATTAGAATTCTTAGAGAAACGAATAATTAATACGAGTAGTGACGGTGTACTTTATGCTACCCGTCACCACCGGGGTAGTGTAGAACAATTGCCCACATATTATTTATTTTTAAAATCTTCTAAAAACAAAAGAATATTTTAATTTCCTATTTTCGAGTTCTCGCTAAGACTGGTATATAAAATAATCATTACAATAAATATAATAAAAAATAATAAAAAAAAAAAATAATAGATAAATACTTTAATTTACATTTTTTGAATAAGGGTTGTCGAACAGCGCTGTCCAGCGGACTTTCTTGCAACTGTCAACCAATGATAAAGCAGTAGCGTAACGATACAGAGGACAAATTTTTTTTTTTCATTTTATATTACATAAAATATTCTTTAATTTGATATATGTTTAATGAACGCAGTATTTCCGGAAAATTTTCAAAAATTAAGTTTAAAAAGTTGGTTTTTGTAAAAAAGTTAGTATTTTAAGTTTCCCCCTGTGAGCAGGTTAAGTGTTAGATTTTCAAAAAAATAAAAGGTAAATATCTAAGGTTTTAATATAAAAAAAATTACGTTTATTTGTTGATTTTTGAAAGAGTTATGGAAATTAAAAAAAAAAAATGACAAAATTTTCCGATTTTAAAAATTGTAATTTTTTTGGAGATTTCCTCTATTTGCGGGGAACGAGAAAAAATAGTTCAATTTTTAAGGGTAATGTCTTCAACTAGATTTGATTTTTGATCTTTTGACGTAATGTTGAAAGATATCGGTCCAGTGAGATCTGAGAAAAAGTAGTGACAGACACACAAAAAAAAAAATAATGAACACATCATGGTAAAATTAATACCTTCTCAGCTTTGCATCGAAGCTAAAAATCACTCTGTATACAAAATATTCAAAAAGTAAGAAAACAGGTCAATTGTTATAAACAATGAGAACAATAGAAACCCGTTTTTTTACTTCTGAATATTCTATATAGGGTGTTCAGTAAGTCAGGAAACGGGTTTCTATTGTTCTCATTGTTACAAACAATGAGAACAATAGAAACCCGTTTCCTGACTTACTGAACACCCTGTATATTTGTACACTTTTTCAGTGTGTTTAGGAATTTTTCATGGGTAAGAAATATAGGCAGAAATAGAGGTGCCTTTAAGAAATAAACTTCAATAAAAATTTTGAAAATTATATATAGAGTGTTCAGTAGTCAGGAAATAAGTTTCTATTGTTCTTATTGTTTGTAACAATTTATCTGTTTCCTTACTTACTGAACACTAAGTATATCGTTGTAAAAAAATATTTTTTAGGAAAACTATCAATAGCATTTAAAATTTTTTTTTACTTCTATGGTTTATAAGAGAATATGAATAAGAGAGATTTTTATTACCAACCTAAATTAATAAATAATCGTATTTGTGCAACATAAATATTTTCACCTTGGATAATTTTAAACTCATCTTGCCTAGTTATGCTCTGACACTACAAAATAATATTATAAGTCTAATTTTAATAGAATTATTTATTGATTTGTTATATGACTTTCAACAGAATTATTCACATAATCAGCAGTTAATTTTTCATTCATTAAAACTATCATGACATTAAAAAAAAAATTATAAATAAAGATTAAAATATAATTAGAACTGATCACTTGTGGCTAATATTCTTTAATACTAAAAGCATATTTTATATGGTTCAGTAGTCCCAGACCATAGTTTCAACTATACCTACAATTGACAATTTTTGTTAATTGGCCAGTATAATAGATGCATGATGAAATGTATAGTTATTACATTCTTTAGATCATTTATCTTTATAAATATTTTAAGTATATGAATTTTTTTATTTGTAGATTTGAAATAAATAAAAGATTATAGTATTACAATAATCAAAACTATACTTTTGTATTCTACAACACAAATTCAGAATAATGAACATTCAATAATACTTTTTTCATTGACGACATTATTATTTATTTAATTTTTTTTTTTGTAAAGATTCGCTTTTTTTATAAGAATACACTTTATTTTATTTATTTTTAAATAGTTATTTTAATGGTATTACGATTAATATATAAAATAATTTTATTACTTATCTAAATTTAAATACACTGCAAATTAAAATACATTTTTTCGTGAAATAAATTATTATGACAAAATTATTAAGATTTTTTTTTAAGAGTGCAACCAAATCCATTTGACCGATTGACTGACTTATAAACATTTAATTAGATCGACAATAATTTTAATACAATTCCTTTTGACAGACTGTAATAACATTCCATTTTCAATTAAAAAAATATTCTAAATACTAAATTTAACACCAATAAATTTATATGAAATCAATGATTTCTAATTCTATCGAAGAATTAAAGTTTATTCTAACTTTTATAAAATAGTCTCTTTTAAACAAGATCAACAACATACAAAAAAAATTCAAAATTAATATATTACTTTTATAAGATGCAAACAAAAATTATTATTAGTCAATGATATATTCACTTTTATTAGTTTCTTGGTTATATATGAATCCTAGTTTGTAATAATTTGCAATGATTTTTTCGTTGACATCTTTGATAAACCGATCACTATGTTCTTTTACGTTATTATATGACCTTGATGTATTTTTACCTTTTTTGTTTGATTTTTTGGTGTCTTCTTGCGAGTGTGATTCGGAATCTTTTATTTTAATGATTCCAAGATCTGTTATTATATTATTTAAATTATTATAATTTGTATTCAAAGTGCTAAACAATTCACCTAATTGATTAACATCGTTAGTTTCTTTTTCAGTTACTAGTTTTGTAAAATCCTGAAATTTATCAAAAAAATCAGTAATCCAATAGTACAGTTTAGTTGGTACTATATTACAAAGAAATATTAGTGCACTGTAAAGAAGTTTTATAAGTTCTTCAGATTTTTTAACATTATTTTTCAGTGTTTTCACACAATCTTCAATATCGGAACTCTTATTGTTTAAACCAATACAAATGTTATATAACTTTTGAAGTTTTCTTATAACCCATTCTAACGATTTTGCATACTCACTGTTCACTAAAATAATGGCTTGTTCGGATTTAGCTAAAATATTTTTAGTAGTAATAAGGTTATTTGTCGTATTATTTATAAGTAGATCTTTAGTATCGAAAGAATATTCTCCACAAAAGTAATTGTAACGATTTTGATTTAAATCCCATTTCGTAGATATGAGGAGAGAATTAAATGTATTTACATAATTTTGAATGTCACCCGTTGTTAACCAGATCGGAGTGCATATCATTATTGAGACAATAAAAATACTGATTGATTTCATGATTATTATAGTTTTTTTAAAGAATTATAACAAACCTTTAACTTTTAGCTTTTGACTTAAACACTGATGTGTAATCCAAATATATGTACAATTATAAATTTTATATTCTATTTGATATTCAAATTATTTTTGTTTAAAAATATTCAGAGGAAAAAAACATAAAAAACACAATCTTTTTACAGTATTATTAGCATTAAATAAACAAAAATTAAAATTTTTGTTAAAATATATATATATAGAAAAAATGTATATAAATTATTTCTACTGTTTAATATTTGTTAACAATACTGCACTTATTTTTAATATTGTCTCATTCTTTTGCTATTTTGTATAATTTTAAAGAAAAAGTTATATCTAATAAATTTAAAATCAGAACTTGAAAATAAATGTATGAATATTT
Organism: Daktulosphaira vitifoliae; assembly: GCF_025091365.1. NCBI lineage: Eukaryota > Metazoa > Arthropoda > Insecta > Hemiptera > Phylloxeridae > Daktulosphaira > Daktulosphaira vitifoliae. The sequence goes on from NW_026099575.1 coordinate 36,003,810, forward strand.
AAAACTTTTCTTAATTTTTAAGAATAAATTAATGTAATACAGATTATGCAGTGGTGTAAATTGTATAATATTACGTTAAATGTATTATACAAAAAAATAAATTACAAGCAGTGTTTTATAAAAAAATGTTACATGTGTTATATGATAAAAAAAATATATAATTCTATAATAATTTTTTTTGTCATTATTGTGTTGATCTTTAGCTACGAGGTCATTTTCTTGTACTAAAAGAAATTCAATATTATTGGAAAGCCTAATTTCACATTTGAAGGCTAACCCCCAAACCCTTATCCTAACGTTTCATAAATAACTGTTCATAAATATTTCAAATATTACAAAAGCCTAAAAACTAGCTTTTGGATCAATTTTAATTTAAATTTAGCAAATTAATTCCCGCTCTCTAAACAAAAAAATTTAAAAATTATATCCTGATTTTTTGTTTTTTTAATTTATGACTTGCTGAAGTTAAAAATATTTATTTCTATAAATAAAATGTTGATAGTTAAAACTTGTAATAATATTTATTATTTTATAATGTTTGGTTTACTTGCATAATTACATGGCGAACATGGATGTTATATCCATAAAAAATCATTATATGGCGGCAATGATACAATTTATTTATGAATAATATTTTTTGACTTTTTGTTTCTCAAATGACCGTTTTATTTGTTATCCAATCATTACAATATTTCCATATAATACATATTTTATGTTCACATATTGTATCCTATCCTGAAAATAAAATACAATAATTTTACTATTGTAATGAAACCGTTCCTTTGCTTCATTGAATGAAATGATCACTAAGAAAATCCGCAAGGTACATGAATCAGATGATGAGTTTTTTTCATAATATTTATGATAGTCTTGTCGAGTGTAATGTTTATAATAATTTGGTAACATAAGGTTATATTTATGAATTCGGTTTTTAATCAAAATAAACATTTTTTGTAACTAAACAAATTTTATTTTTATTGTGCTATATCATAAGTTTTGATATTATCAAAAGATTTTATTAAGCGCCAAAATCCTTGAGTAAGTTTTGTACCCATAAATTTAAATATAGTCCATATAATTCATTAAGTTCTTCATTCGTTGATAAAACAACTTACGAATTTTCTAAACTTTTTGCTATTTATTTTCAATATTTCCACATATTTTTTTGTGCGTGAACCAATCTTCAGATAAATGAAATCGAATAGTACATAACTTTTGAAGTCGTCTTTTTACCCATTTCAATAATTTTTCTGTCAAATGTATTAACTTAGGGTGGTGGTTAAACTAGAGAAGGTAAAATATCCATTCAATTACATCCTTTCAACTCTTTCTTGGTCTTCCTTTACCTCTACTTCTCTCAACGTTTATTCCGAAACTGTTCTTACAGCTTCCGATTCCTCTCTCCTCATAACATAATCAAACCATCTATGTCTATTTTCTCTCATCTTTCTACAATTGACGCTACACTTATACTCCCTCTTATGTGCTCATTCCTTATCCTATCTTCTCTAGTCACTCCACTCATCCATCTAAGCATTCTCATCTCTGCTACGCTCGTTCTCTGTTCTACTTTCTTGTCAACCGCCCAACACCCTGAGTCATATATCGTAACTGGACTCACTACAGACTTATAGAATAGATCTTTCAGCCTTATTCAAAATTCTTTTATCGCATAACACATCAGACGCTTCTCTCCACTATTTTGGTAAATAATAGTATTTTCAAAAAAAGTATATTGAAAGTAAGGTATTTTTCCTAAATATTATCAGTGAATAATTTATTTTATTCGATGCATTTATTTAAAAGGTTATGTTCTAACATTTAGAGCGATTTCAAAGAATACAGATCTAATCCAGCGTATTTAAGTTGAGGATTTTTTTAAGTTAGTATTGATTGATATCTGATAGTTATTAAAATGAGTGTCATACAACACTTCTATGAGTATTTAAAATTTTTTTGTAAAATTATACTTACCAAAAACAAAATAATTTTTGAATTAAGAAGCCGACTACTCATAAAGCGCAAATCACCGAAACGTTTTTTTTTTATAATTGTATAGAACACAAAAAATCCTTTGATTTGATTTAGTCTTTAATGATGTAAATATTGTGTTTCTATGCAAAATACTTCAAAATCAGCGATTTTTACTGAAAATTGTATGATTTTTGGCATTAATACCCAATAATACCTTAATATCAAGATTTCAGAGTTAAAGTACCTTTTATTAGCCCCAACTTAATCTAGGTTTAAAAAAGTCAGGTTTTTATTAAAAATTGAAAGAAAAAGAATTTTGATATAATTAATAAGCCCTCATAGTATTTTGGAAATAATTGAATTTTCAAATATGCATATTATTAACGAGTCAAACTTAATAGATATTATCAATTAAAATTTCGCAATAATCCATCCAGTTTTCAAAAAATTCTTTGAATATAAAATGAAAAATAAAAATATCAACATTGAATGTTTTATGAAAATTGTAATTTTTCGGACATTTCTCTATGTTATTGGGGCCGATGGGAATTTTTCAAAATTATAGCACTGACAACTTCAACTGGATACTTTTTGTGATTTTTGATATGTCATTGAGCAAAATTGCTCCAATAGGTTCATATTAATCATGTATACTGACACGAATGAGGCTTAGTAAAACTAATAGCCTTTCAGCTAAACATCAAAGTTAAAATTGGTTAGTATCTACACATCGATCATTAACACTGTTATTTTGAAGAAAAATCACTATAATAGAACATAGCATCTGGATCAATAAAATAATGTTAGATTTAACTATCAAATTTAATGTATTGTTAATACTATCAATATTTTCACACATTGTTAATTTCATAGAAACACAAACATTATTGAAAAAATCAATGCATATGTAAATGTCATGGTTCTTTTTTATTTAAACAAATTTTGGCTACAATTCAACGATCAATAAATCAAAAACAAAAAATAGTCAAGCGGATATTAATATATCCTAATAATTTTCTAATTAGTATTTACTAACAATTTAAATCAAAGGTATATAACATTCACTGACGTCATTCATTATTCGAAGTGTATTTATTCAAGTAGTAAGAAAAAATAACCACTTGAACAATCAATTTTTTTTTTAATAAATTGAGAAAACCATAACCTTTATTTAAAATATTTACAGATATATCCATGAAAGCTTTAATAAATTTACTCGACATGCCACATTAATTATTATTATAAAATATTTTAATAAATCAAAAACCATTATTTTAGAAATAAGTAGTTCTGCATAACAATTTATATTATTGTAAAATATTAAAAAACATATAGTATACATATTACACACAGTCCCTACTCGTAAAATTTAACTTAAATTTTACGATCTCCTGCAGTCACTATTCACAACATACCGTAATAAAACATAATATTGTTTTACTTATTATTGTTAAAAATAAATAAATAAATAATTGGTTTCAAAATTTAATGATTATAGTTTATTTTGTTTAGTAAATGTATCTTGTTCACAGCATACGCACAACAAAAATTAATACTTTTGGGAAGGGTGACTAAAATTCACATCCCTATATTAAATATTTGTATTTTTACAGTACAGTTTGAAATTTTACTGAATTTATAGAAGTTCGACAGAGAGCCTTAATAAACCTAAGGTCGCCTAAAAGAAATGTTTAATATATACATCTCTTAAAAATAAATTTTGCCATTTTTGAAGACAATACCTTCTATGATCATCATTTAAAAAACAGCAAATGTTCAACTCGTGTTAAACGCCACAAATGAGATATTTCAACGCCTCTCTTAAAATTAGAATTGAGAAAAATGCCTCAACTATGATGTTCACACTACGACTCTTTGGGTAATTCATTATTCGTGTTTTGTTTCAATATTTTCAGTGATTACAGTCATCGTGTCAAAATTAAAACCACATAATAGTGTATTCATTTGATTGTTCCTCCGGGAACAATTAAACGAAGTGTTTATTTATGTAATAAATATCATACGAACTGAACATTTTTAAATTTTACTTATTTTTTTATTCTATGTAAATTCATCTAACTATTTAGTGCATTTATAATCCGCTATGAAACCGACCGACTCGAGTAGAGAGTCTTCAAACAAAAGGAGTCGTAAAAGATCGGCGCTGGGTCATTCACCGAGAATTTTCAGCGTGTCGAGTGGTCATTGTTTCGAAAACGTCAAAGAATTTCTACAGAACGACTTGTCAACTCGTCAACGGCGTGAAACGCAAAGGACAAAATCGTTAAACCCAACCGGTGTGGTGTACAATTATTNTACCATATTGAAAAATATACTATTTTTGTATGATAATTATGGGTTTTGTATTTTATTTTAATAGAAGTTGATGTTGCTTTTGCAATTATCCATCAATTTTTTAAAATTAAACACTATCTACAGATTTGCATCGAAGCGTTTCTTATGATAGTGATTTTAATCACTGTCAGATTAAATCTATACTGGACCCTACTATGCAATGTTTCTACTATGCCGCGACCCCACTGTGCTACCGTTTTTT
>NW_026099575.1:36008379-36015240 GCF_025091365.1 Daktulosphaira vitifoliae
TTTTTTTTTTAATAAATTGAGAAAACCATAACCTTTATTTAAAATATTTACAGATATATCCATGAAAGCTTTAATAAATTTACTCGACATGCCACATTAATTATTATTATAAAATATTTTAATAAATCAAAAACCATTATTTTAGAAATAAGTAGTTCTGCATAACAATTTATATTATTGTAAAATATTAAAAAACATATAGTATACATATTACACACAGTCCCTACTCGTAAAATTTAACTTAAATTTTACGATCTCCTGCAGTCACTATTCACAACATACCGTAATAAAACATAATATTGTTTTACTTATTATTGTTAAAAATAAATAAATAAATAATTGGTTTCAAAATTTAATGATTATAGTTTATTTTGTTTAGTAAATGTATCTTGTTCACAGCATACGCACAACAAAAATTAATACTTTTGGGAAGGGTGACTAAAATTCACATCCCTATATTAAATATTTGTATTTTTACAGTACAGTTTGAAATTTTACTGAATTTATAGAAGTTCGACAGAGAGCCTTAATAAACCTAAGGTCGCCTAAAAGAAATGTTTAATATATACATCTCTTAAAAATAAATTTTGCCATTTTTGAAGACAATACCTTCTATGATCATCATTTAAAAAACAGCAAATGTTCAACTCGTGTTAAACGCCACAAATGAGATATTTCAACGCCTCTCTTAAAATTAGAATTGAGAAAAATGCCTCAACTATGATGTTCACACTACGACTCTTTGGGTAATTCATTATTCGTGTTTTGTTTCAATATTTTCAGTGATTACAGTCATCGTGTCAAAATTAAAACCACATAATAGTGTATTCATTTGATTGTTCCTCCGGGAACAATTAAACGAAGTGTTTATTTATGTAATAAATATCATACGAACTGAACATTTTTAAATTTTACTTATTTTTTTATTCTATGTAAATTCATCTAACTATTTAGTGCATTTATAATCCGCTATGAAACCGACCGACTCGAGTAGAGAGTCTTCAAACAAAAGGAGTCGTAAAAGATCGGCGCTGGGTCATTCACCGAGAATTTTCAGCGTGTCGAGTGGTCATTGTTTCGAAAACGTCAAAGAATTTCTACAGAACGACTTGTCAACTCGTCAACGGCGTGAAACGCAAAGGACAAAATCGTTAAACCCAACCGGTGTGGTGTACAATTATTATTATTAAGGCGTCGCCCCAAATTCTTAGGGTAAGCGACAAACCGTGAAATCGACTGACCAACCCTTCGCGTACGCCAGTCAAATATCATAATGATCGCTATAAATAATCCGGCACGACTTTACCGGTAGAGGAGGACACGGTGGTGGGCGCGATGAGGACGTGGGAGAGACACGTAAATTATCAAAAAATACGCGCACCTCGTTGTGTACAATTTATATTTTTACTTCCTCGACGGGCACCGTAACAAAAACGATGACGGCAATGATAATAGTTACGAGCCGGTGCAGTACTCTTGACCGATGGGCTTCGATGTGTTCGCGTTATTTCACCTTGTTCAACTCCGATCTACGTTAAAAAATTACAAGGCGTTCGTCCGCCGGGTCTATAGTGGTCATAATAGCTTTGGATTCGACCAAACCCCAGGCATTTTTTGCTCCTCTATTCTGCAAGGTCCACGCCGCAGTATCACCTGCCCCGAGTCGCACCTGTGCGTATTCTCCGTGGTCTCTTATATCGCGGGTCATCTCCTCTAAAAGGAACACCATAATGTATGGACATTATTATTATTGCCACTACAAAAGCCACGTTTTTACGGCACTCTGACCGAGTATATTCCGTATGACATCGTAATCCCGTCCCGAATGGATTTGCCATGTTTTCATTGCGCAAACATGTATGAAAACGTGCAAAATCCACCGAAATTCGCTTCGAACAACAAAGCGATGATTAATTTCGTGTAATAGCTATTGGTGAAACGACCATTGCTGCTTAAACAGAAGTTCAAACAACATATTTTTGTCGACAAAAAACGTTTATACTTACTGGGAAATATTTTATGAAAATTATTATTGTAATATACGATGACAATTCCATTCCGTAATCTGTTATTTGGAACAATTAAAATGCTCAGTTCTAGAAAAAGCGGATCGAAAAACGCGTGTTTATTGAAAATAATTATTAACTATTCTAAAAGTATAAACATCCCTTTTTCAGTAAAAATCTCGATCATGTTTTTATTATTTTAAAAGCGAAGACGAAAAACAATTACATTCACTTTTTTAACGTGAAACATTCATATTAAAAATTGAAACTTAATCTGTCTACCTTAAATCACTTTCACGAATAAAAAAAAAAAAGAATAATGAAATGCCAATAAATATTAAAAATTATTAAGTATAAAATTACTTTTTAAAATTGTTCAAATACATTGTGTATTACTTTTGAGGATCCACGGGTCTTTCTTTTATTATTTTTACTAGTATAGTACCCAAACAAAATAAAATCGGACATTTGAAAAATATTAATCACCGAACAAAATGTAAAGAATAGGGTTTTTCTTATTCATCAAAACCCACTATTGTGTGTCGCTACTGCGTTTCGTCCGGTCGAATAGTTTTCTAAGACATTCTGTGGGTAGACATACGAAAAAAAAAATATCCGACACAATAACTTGAACAGTTTACGACCTTCGGGCATTACACTGAAAAGCCTGGACTGATGAAGTTATTTCTTAGTAAACTTCCGGTGTTCATAGCTCGATGTGATTTGAATAACGCATTGTCCATGTGCATATTGATATGTATCGTTCATGAAAAATGTAATTATCTTCTAACTTTATCTGGAAAACTGTCGAATACTATTTGACTGTTTCGTTATTGCACATCGAACTGCTGGAGGAGCGTCGTTAAGAGTAATTTCGCTTCAACGTCCTCAATTCGGGCGATTTCGAAAACGGACGGCTTCGTTATCTTCGCTCACAATACCGGCGCAGCGTCTAAAAAACAAACAAAATAATTCAGCTATACGGTCAACGCGTGTGATGTCTTTAATTGCGCGTGTGCGTTTAACTGAATAGGCTACTTGCTCGGAAGATGCAAACTCCTTTAAATACGTGTCAAACTTCATAATTGATAAGTGCCGGTGTAAAATTACCTGCGAGCCGAGTGATGGCGGTCGATTGCTCGTTAATTTACGCGGACGAATAATAACTCACGCAGTCAATTAATCATGTCCCGCTGATGGTTCCTCTAGGACACGTATCCGAACGCATACGGCGCCGCTACATGATATACAACCACAGCCGTTGGACACGCAAAGCCGTTTCATCGAGATTTTTAATGGGTTCATTAGCGGGACTCGAGCAGCGCAACTCGGAGAGAAAACGTGAAACGTGCACACGCACGTGGGACGGCGGGCAGGAGGGACGGACCACAAAAGAGCTGAGTTTCAACCGTGATGATATATGCAAGTCGTCACCGCTACACGGTCTGGTGATCTCCGCAGTGGTAATAAATACAAATGTATCTCGTGTGCGCACCTACTACTTAACATACGACTCGGCCGTCCCGTTAAAGATGTATAAAAAAAAACAAGCCGGTACGAAAATGTTTTTGCCGTGGGGCGAACCGCACGAGGGGTCGACGGGACAGAACTACTGCGCGGCGTAATTGTTCGGATAGGCGGAGCCGCCAAAATAAAGGGCATGCGGCGGTGGTTGGGCGATAATGACACGACGCCTCCGACCGTTCGCGCAGAAATCGTCGCGGCCAAAGGGACGGTTTTTGGTAGCCTGTTCCGCGAACCGTTCTGGGGTAATGATTATAAGGCGACGATATCGTGTGTGCGGCAACCCCACCGCGCGATTCTGCGGATTAAACGCGACGACGTTTTAATTTACAAGGGACAGTACGACGAAACAACATAATATATAACGTCGTTAACCGGCCGCAGACGGACCGTGTGTTGTGTGTGTCTGCAGTGCATTCCTCGGCCGCGCGATTAACAATAAATCGTGTTCCACACACGCACCGCACGAATCGGTTCTCGGCGGCGGCAGAGTGTACGGGGAAAACACTCGGTACAATATTATTACTGTCGGTCATAATATACACTCTTATGGCCTGTTTTTCACCAATCAATGGGGTTGTTAGAGACAATAACAGCCGACACGTGTGAAGTATCCACAAGTAGTTCATCATCTCGTGTACGATTAGAGTCACCAGCGACGTTCGACACAATAAATAATCAGCGATTCGTTGTTTTTTACACGGACCGTGACTCGACAATGGCAACCGACTAGAATCCAACACGGATATCTGCCGATCGTATCTTGTTGTCCTCTAATCACTCCCAAGTACGTGGGGCGGCCGATAGCTTTCGACGTTGTACTTTTCACCGCTGGCACACGACTGTCGGCAGACTGCTTCGGCCGGTAATCGCGTTAAGGCAGATTAATGGCTGCACAAAGAGGAGAAAGAGATAAAAAGTCTGGAATACGAACCGATCGGGGCAGTGGAGTCGTAAAGGATTTAAAAAAAGTAATCGTTTCGGCAGACTGCAAAGTGTAAGCGGCTTTGAAATCAATACCAAAATCAAACGACCAGAACAATGGTTACTGTTTGAGGTTTTTTATGACGCGTAAAATTAATAATTTCGGTTTAGTTTTACATGACGCAATTGGGCACATTGTGCGCCAAAGGGACGAATCGCCGGATAATTAAACTCGCAAAGCGATGCCGCTGTCTGTTAACAGTCTACCGGTCCTGTGAAGTACCCACAACGAATATAATTCCGAGGACCGTGAAATCTTTTTTTTACCCTAACAGGCGTATGTTTTGCCGACATGCGACGCGCATTATTTGCACTTGAATTTTACACAGTGCTCGCGGAAAATGCTTTGTTATTGTATTTCACAGTGTTTTTACCGCGTTGAAATTTTACAATACCAGTTTTTTACTATTGATAAATCACATATATTGTAAGTTTCTCGATACGATTAATTTTAACTTGTTGATTATCTATACTGGTTCCATTATCTATAGCTCATATACTGCATGACTTTGAATTTCAATTTGCCGTAGATTTTAATTTTACTGCTGTTTCGAGTTGACAGCAAATGGAAACTGAGGCGTTTGTCTGTCGCGAGAACCTCCTCAATTATTACTCGTTCTATACAACCGCTTATATTTTAACATGTTAATTAACTGTACCGGTTTTCCGACGACCGGTCGCTGTACGTCCAGGAGAATTTTTTACGGTCAAAACGAAGGAATTGACGACAGGAAAAACGTTTTACTGTGTGACAACTGGTCCACGGCGACCATGACGTCTTCATTACATTATACTTTAACACGTCTTATAATACACCAATGGATATTTTTTTAATTTCAAGACGCTTCCACGGAACAACTCGGACAAATAACACAATAATGTGATTCCCTGCGACATTACGACCCGCGAGCGGCGACCGTAATTAGCGTAACGTGATTACACTGCAACACAATAATAAAGCATTATGTATTTTATTTTTTTACTCTTCGATTCCAATAAGCCACAAGACACACGGAACGTCCCTCGAGGGTCGCCAGCGTTCTCACGGTATTTCTAACGTCCGACTCAAATACACGATGTATACACAAGACTCAAAATGAAAAATAAAACGTCTACAGGCCGGCGGTGGTGCACTGGCAGCGCAACCGCCTCGCACTTGGATTTTTCGTGTTTTTTTCACGCCCACGCTACCCGACTTTCCCTCCTCTAATGCCTTGCCATGTAATATATAGGCATTCACACAAATTTTCCATAACATCTCATTCGAGACGACTCCGGGTCACTCCCAACCGTGCCGCGTTCCATGGAAAAAAATCCTCGTTTGTTGCCCTTGAGGAGGCGCATATCACAACGTATGCGGCACACAGCAACGTCTACATTACACGGAGATAACGATTCGGTAATTATTTGTTTAAACCCGTATGAGCATCGCCAGACGCATTTGCGCTCATTGTTTTGTTTGTTCTCGCTGTCACCGTACATGTCACACGCGGCCCGTATGTTTCGCGTTTCCCGTCGGCAACGACACCGACCGGATGCTGCCAAACGCCTCTTTCGCACGTACAAATGCGTCAACGAATTGTAATATTGCAGCCATTGTCTTGGCTGTTGCTGGTGTAATGCTAATAAATAACGGATAATTAGATGGACCCTCCGTATCGCCGCGACAGATGACGACAGCGCGAGGACACGTTTTTACGGATTAATATTGTCGTCGATTGTGTACATACAACGCTAATGGGAACGTAGGACGTGTTCGTATTGGGTTGACCAATTAAAAAAAAAAGGCGACGAATAATTATTTACACGGCGTGTTTCTGACCAGAATGGCAACCCGTTTTTTGTACACCTAATAATTTCTGGTAACGTTTTTACGGCGGTTTTTCGATTACATTATTGTAATGTTATGTGATGGAATCCGGTTGGGCCGACGCAATCAACGCACAAGTTATTGTACGATTTTATTATTATAATTTTTGATCCGCTCGGAGAGGTAGTCGCCGTGACATCTTCATAGGGTAATACAATAAAGAAGCGACGTGAAGAGGACTGGTTTCAGGCGGATTAAATTAAAAAGAATTAATGTTTGATCGGCGATCGTTAAACACACGACTTTACGACCGCGTTTGTTGCGCGCCGTTTCGTCGGATGGTTTCACACATTTACACGGCTGCCGCAGCACTACAACGTTATTATTATATTTTACACTAACACATTACCTGTCAGTCGACCACGGAAATATTAAATTAACTTCCCGAAATGCATGCCTGCGTTATCTCGACTTCTGGATGAAATGGAATCCCGGATTCGAAGCGCGTAAGAGGAGTGACAGTACAGAGGGAAGCCC
>NW_026099575.1:36015267-36043503 GCF_025091365.1 Daktulosphaira vitifoliae
CCCCCCCCCCCCCCGTTTTTACCCATTATCACTGAACGCCATCGTAATAATAACGTTGCACGACAACAGATACCGACTGTAAATAACTGGTAATAATTTATAAGTTTTTACGACCTATCTGCGTTTAAGTTGTTAGGGAGAAAAACAACAGCTAAACGAAATTCTCGACGAGAAACCCACCAACTAGTCCACGATGTCTTACTTTGCCAGTAGACCATGTTTGGTACTTGGTCGGAAAACATTATGAGCGCCCGCCTCCCGGATGATTTATTAAAATCAAAATGTATTTTCCTATTATCTCATACCGTTAATTTCAACACGAATCCAATTTATCAAACGTACCTACACATTTTCTTCCTTTTCTAAATCGATTAAAATACAAACACGTTAAGCTGACGAGAGAATGGTCTTAAACAAATTTAAGATCCCGTCGGTCTAAATTCAAGTAAAATTAGATTAATGTAAATTAAAGAACATTTCATTTCAATTCTGATGTGTGGGGTACGTACACCGAAAAAACTCCTTAGTAAAATCGACTAATTTTTTATCAATATGGGTCCAATAATTTTTTTTTAGCTGAACCGATTTTATTTGTTGATTTAACAAAATATTTGTTAATTTTTCATTATTTTAACAAAAATAACGGCCAAATCAACAAAAGAACTTTGATAGTGCATTTTTTAATTTTACCGAAACATTCAGTGTACTATAGTACACTGAAAAAATAATTATTATTCTTTCCTGATCTTTTTAATTCACTTTAGTAATCCCGATAATTAATACTGAGTCCTACAAAAATTACCATTCCTTTTCTTTCGAAGTGTGTCGCTTCGATTATTCGTCTAAATACTCAGAGTATCAGTTTGTTGAATGCACATAGCAACAAATCACAGTTAAAAGAGATGAAAGGTTTATTACACACGCTTTTCAGTATTCTGTCTCGACTGGCGTAAAAAACCATAACGATGCGAAAACAATAATGACTGGCTAATGAAAAATACAATGGTACGTCTTTGCTCATCAACATGATTAATGTTATTTTTGATCATTATTCGAAACTCATATCCGAACCTGAAAGGCGGCAGTCTATTTAATTTCAAATAAATTTCCACAACTATGATACTTCAATTAATTATACGCCATTTTTTTCTTCAACTCTCAGCGTCTCAAAAATATACTCGTCTTTTGAGTGAAAATAATTGTAATGCTAAAGTACAATTCAAATTGTATGTTTCATTATTATTATTTATTGTTAATTTCATACTAAATCAATGTATATGAACCAATAAATTATTGTGCACATTCGTTCACGATATATATATATAGTAATACACAATTCATGTATCAAAGGATAAACATGTGTCAATTTTCTCTTGAAATCGGCTCGATAATAACAACTATGAGAACAGCAGTCTAGTATGTATTAACATAATCATTTATGCATAATGATAAAAATTTTAATTGTTTTTGATTACTTATAAAACAAACCCAAATGATTGGTCAAGTCTCTAACGAATAATTGGTGTACAAAAGGTATATACCTTTTTTTAATACAGTTAATAATTACAAATATCATATTTGATCATTATGATAACTATTATCATAATATTATATATTATAAGCAGTAATATTGTTCGATACTAAATAAAATGTGACAATCATTAATTAATGTAAATCTGTTCTATAATTATAAGTTAAAACAAAAATAGAAACCCCACCGTGTAACTGAACTAATTAATAGAATATTACTCTATCTTTCCATACATAAATCTTAACTTTTAAAGACGCTATAGATGAATTAAAATGAATAAACTAACTCGGCACCTATTAGCGATGACATTTTGCGATGATAGATTTTTCGCCGTTTGTTATAAGGCCAATTATTAATGATGATTATAATAAAAAAAACTTGCAAATTTCAAAGAGGAAAAATCTTTCGAATTTAATGAGGAAACGTAAGGGCGTGGGGCCAATGAATTATTTACCAGAAAACAAATACGTGTTAGTTAATTTATGAGCTAGAAATTCCAACAACGTTGTGAACATTTATCATTTCGAAAGTGACTATTTTCAGAGAACGAATGTTGGGAAATCAGTCCATTAATGCGCAAAATACATTTTGAACCTACAACGGATATTAATTACTATTATGAAGACTGAAAAATCTTCCGTAGAAGATCAAATATCTTCTTCGTACTTCATTTATCATAAAACGTGATTTCTCCAAAGCGAAGAATAATATAATTATTAGATCATTTTTAGTTTCAGTGTTCAATTTGTGTTATAGTTTTAGAACATACATTTGCATTTAATATTCAATAATGCTATTACATATTTTTTCTTAACATATTATTTTGTTAATACAGAAAACAATGTATAAATAGATTAACAGTCACAGGTAATATATCATATAGAATCTTAGTAGATTACATCATCATTAAATAAATTTTGCGTAACTACTAAAAATAATCTATGAAATATCGCCATTTATTTAGTAGTACTTGTTTGTTTTCTCTGTTTCAATGTGTATGCTTTATGACACCAGCCCATATATTGTACACAAATTATATTAATGACTGTAGTTACTGTTTTATGTGATACATTGTAAACAATTTTTTAGTCAGTTAAATGTCAAAAGTTATTAAAAAAAGCCATAGTGGTGTATTAAAAGCTAGATTTTATGGTCTTTAATGAAATGTGACAATATGGTTGACAAAATAAATTCATAAAAAAAAATCGCTAATGTGTTTTTGATAGAAAATAACACACAATAGATACAGATTCGACTTATATTTTAGTCTAAACATATTTTGACAAAACATATATGTTTTGACCTCCGATATTAAAAATAATTGATGATGTAAAACATAATTACTTTTCTATCGACTTTCAGGTTTAGACGACTCCATTTTAACGGGGCATGACCGAAACTAATTGAATCTTTTCATCCATAACCACACGGACGGGTTTTAGCTACCTATCTAAACGGGATTCAAATTTGTATACACAACATAAATTACACTCAAATATATATATATATATATATATATATTCTAATTTAGAAATCAAAATATACTTAAAAAAACAACCTTGAAATATCTTTTTATAATCTGGTTTTCACGATAGAAAACTCAATTCTTCCCGTCTAATAACTAAATTTAATATCTATTTTGTTGTAAACTATAGCGATAGAATGTAATCCGCAGTTAAAACAAATTTTAAATCCAACATTATTTCACGACCATTATTGCTGAATAAGAGAAATATTTTTTATTTGAACCGCGTCGCGTTAGGTTCTCCCTAAGTAATTCGAAAAAAAATAAATCAACTCATTTGTTTACTTGGGTAAATCTGAAAAATATTTCTTTTAACTCATCTAATTACTCTAGTCGTTACTACGAAAAAAAAAATAAAAAATTACGTAGCTCGACGAAAGAAATAACACGAGAATTAAACAAACGAATCATTGTTGTTTTCGTGTTCATCACTGTATCTTCTTCGTTTTTATGTCTTGTATATTTATAACGCACATCACACAACTCAGTAGTATCAGCTGCAGCGTTCCAAAGAAAGAAATTAATATCGCATTAACAGAGCAAGGCGTGGAAATCCAATAGAGTACTCTGCGATGATCACACTTGTCGTGGCCGAAACGAATTACGCTTGACGACGTGCCGACGAGGGGTCGTAAAGGCGTACGATATCAGGTACAAAAATACACATTAGATTTGTCTAGTAGCTGCTACCCTTGTTACGACGCAGCCGCCGTTTCCGTTCGTAAAGTATAAATAGCTCAACAAATAAAATGTGTTTT
The DNA here is from genome assembly GCF_025091365.1 of Daktulosphaira vitifoliae. Classification (NCBI taxonomy): domain Eukaryota; kingdom Metazoa; phylum Arthropoda; class Insecta; order Hemiptera; family Phylloxeridae; genus Daktulosphaira; species Daktulosphaira vitifoliae. The sequence goes on from NW_026099575.1 coordinate 36,019,082, forward strand.
TTTAACTTATTGTCGCCGCGACGTGTAACATTTGACCCGCGCGCGCAACGAAAATTCGTCACAGCCCCGAGGCCGTCCGATCGGGTCGAGGGCAACAGATGATATGAATTATTAGCTAATCGATTACATGGGCTGAGAGACATTTTGACGTGGCAGAGCCACGCGAACGCAGTAAGCCTTTACGTACACGCTTAACTTGAACTGTGGATTTGTGCGTGTGATTATTCATGGCCGTTTACGGGTAACGCGAAGCAGCAACCAACACGGTGCCACAACACTACCCTACACCATCGTGTGGCTAACACTCCAATTCAAAAGGTATAAAAATAATTACACGGCTCGCGCATGTGATGTCTTTATACAGGTCGGACATGTTAGGTTGCGGGTATAATTACAGGACTCGGATACCGGTCTCTAATCACCGGTTACTCAGCCAGTTCTCTACCATAATACCTCTGTGGTGGTAAATAACTCAATTCCGACAAATCTCGGACGGTTCCACTGCTGCGTCAGACACTCGATTAGTATCGAAACACTAATCACGTCGACCGCACTACATTCGCCAAAGATTTCCGGTTCAATTTGGAGCACACACTGTGTTAGCTAAAGGCTGCACACTAAAAACGGTGTTATCGCACGGGTACTAATTCGTAGGTGAGCGAATTACAAAAAAAAAAGGAAGATAGACCGACTCTCTTCCGCACTATTGCAGTGCCTACAAATTTACTGTAATGCAATACACGGTTCTATTCGTGAAATCCTTTGGGAGCAGAGTACGAGTAATGAAACCGCATCGTACTTGAATTGGCCGCATAAATCTGCACCGCACAACATTATACCGGTTCGCTTAAACATGATATGTCTTTTTGTTTGCCCATTACATTATTATTGATTGCCTCGGTGGTTATCCGTTTATATGCATTGTCCTCTCCGCGGCGGCGTCTCCTATGTGTTGTGTGCGAATTTCGATCTGCACGGCACAAACTATCGTTAGTATAATATATTATTGCTATTGTAGATGGCATTTCGCCGCCCTTATAAACCAACAAAGGTCTACCCGAAATTCCATTTTTAACACATGTCATCTCGTGCTCAGTTAGAGATTATCGATCGACAGCGAATGCCCAAGTCGGTACACGGCCATTGTCGTCGATCGCATGTTCTTTTTCGGAAAAAAAATTGTTCGGCCCCTTTTTATCATTTTGATTGTTACTACCACGGGGAGAGATCGGCATAGGTTATATTATTATTAAAGTGACATGCGAGCGGCATCGGTCAAGTGTAAATAAAATGACATGTGAAACGTCGGCACCGCACCTTTATGAATTTTAAACCGCACCTCCCCGAATCTAGTTAGGCTTGACACTCATTGGCTGTTGAACATTTTGCGAATGAACCCTTTACAAGACCGGTTCTAGACACGCAATGATAATCCAATTGATGCAACGTTTTTACCTGTAGATGAACTACACGTCTTTACGCCGTTTATTATTGCTGCATTCTGTTTCAAATTGGGCAATCATTTATTGAAATCTCAATTACAGCCTTAAACTTAGAATCGAAAATATTGTTAAATTGAAATTGTATTACTTGTTAACTTCGAACCTGTATCCTATCTATTCGAAAAATCAAAGGAAATCTCTTCAGCCAGCCAATTGATGTACACGAAAATAAATTAGCTATAATAATATAGAAAATTATTCGAATGTAAATATGTATTGACTTTACTACAAAATATCTGAAAAATGTTAATGATTTATTTGCCTACATTGTTGTTGCCAGTGCTGTGCCAACTGTCATTAGCGCCCTAGAACAATTATATATTTAACGCCCCTCATTCAACACGAGTACACATTCAATGTATTATCCATGAAAGATTGAATACACGATTCGTTAAACTCTTTATTAAAGCCGCTCGCAATTGAGAAATGATATTAGGAAATTCATAATCTCAACAAAATATACAATATAATATAATGAAAAACTATATAATTTATTTTTTGTTATGTCTTATTATAATTATTATGGCTATTATTTATTATTATTATTATTATTATTATTATTTTAATTGTTCTTACAAATTGTTAAGTAAAATAATAAAATTTAAAGGAAAAAAAGTACTACTAAAAAACAAATTTTGAACGCGTCTTGTCATCGAATTGAATACATCAATATTATAATGTGATATTATAATTGTTGTACGGGAATACAATAACAAGTCATATAATAACAAATCTGACGTATGAATATCAACAAATTAAACAAAATATTGGTTCCATAATTTATTTTTAGCCCAAGTTCTGCCCCAATGTTTGTCGCTCGCATTCCCAAGGACCGCTAATCTTAGTCACTGACCGGAATCTTTATAAGTAATACTTTATCGACTGTTGTATTAAAGTAATAACAATTACATTGACGTCAGGATCTAAGAACGAGTATAAAATATCTTATTAAAAGCAGTAGTATCGACTGTTATAAAAAATATATGTTTTTAAATAATATGCATGTTAAGCGAGAAAAAAAAATGTATTCTAATCATTTCGGCGGCCTAAGGCACTCGTCTCTGTTGCGCTTAACTAGATTTTTTAATAGTTATCCAATGACTCATTGCCCTTACCAATACTGTCATTTATTATGAAAAAGTTATCCGGAAATTTTCGTTCATGCGTTATGGACGTTTTTTGACAAACTGAGTAAGTTTTCACGCAATTCTTTTAATGGTTATTAGGGTTATATTTATCTATGACAGTCCTAATTACATTAAAAAATTGTGGTTACTTGACAGTGGAACCGTTGATTTATTTTTTATTATATTCTGTTGCGCAATTATTGTTTTATTTATTAAATATTGCCAAGCCGAGCGTGAGATACAAATCGAACACCGTGCGCTGACTTGTTGATCAACAAAACAAAAGGGACATTGGAATTATATTGTCGAAAGAATTTAAAAACAATACTATTAGGTGCCCCCGTCGACATTGACTTGTCGATCGCACCAATATTACAATAATAGTAGTCACGCTGCGAAGCGTTCAATGTTTTATTTGATTCTGAGGGATGGCGATGGAGTATTATAGAAAATATTATAATACCAATATTATAAAAAAAGCGTGTTAGAGAGTAATATACATCTCGAATACGCACTCTCGGTTTATTGACAGCTCATTTGGCTTGTTGTGGTTTGACGCTTAATAGGTTCCTTTGCTTGTTTATTTTAACCCTTCCATTGACAGAACCCCATTGTTTTCGTTAACGTTTTTTGTTTTTATATGTGGTAAGCATAAACATTCGGTTAGCACGGGAAATAACATCATGAGAGAAATAATAATAATTAAGAATACCAATCTGTGGGCTGTTTTTATATTTTTTGGTGAAACATATACAGCTAACTAAAAATACTTTTTTGATTTTATAGATCTAATAATGTATTGATTAAACATAATTTTGTAATGATACTACCACCATAATCATAGTAACTTTTTTTAAAAATTAAAAAAAAAAGTTTATCGAAATAATATTACAATATCTTTCAAACCAACAATATTCTTTTTAGTATAAATACATAAAAATGTTATAACTGTTTAATTTAGTAAAATATTTTTACACAAATTAGCATTATTTTTTTTATTGAATTTGAGTTAAACGTTAAAATGACAACATAAAATAATAGTACGGCGCTTAACGTTAGGCAACAAACTCTCATTTATTTTAAAACACTTTATATTGGTACTTAAAAATCGAAAATTTCTATATTTTTATATCTCATTTATAAAAATTAGGTTCGATTCACTGTTCAAACCGTTCAAATAGATTATTTCTTATACTATTTATTTTATATTTGTTTACCACAATTATTTAACGGGCGACTGAGTTGCGAACTGACTAACCCAGTTTGTCCACTATTGAACTTTAAATACTATATTAGGATTAAGAAAATAAGCCCTAATAAAAATAAACACCATTAGTTATTTGTACAAATTGTAGGACGATTTATTTTCACAGAAACTTGTTATGTAAATTTTACAGAATACGCCGTTCAACAACTTAATTTATTTAATTTGATTCTTAATAATTATGTATATATTCTTCTCATTACACACATTTATGAATTGATAGTCTTCCAAATGGAATATCCTTTCTATTGCTCGGATATCCATAGTAGACATTGATACGTAATATTAACTTAGTAAAAACTAAAAGTATAAAGTAGTTAATTTATGTGCATACTTCTGGCAGATAAAAAAAAATATTTTCATTTCATTATTAGAAATAAATATTTTTTATCCTTTCAATTTCTTCTTCGTAAAAGAAGATAAAGCGTTCGGTCAGTGTAAATTATGAAATTAATATAGTTTTTTAACCGCCGTTAACGTATAAATCACACGAACACTAATATGAATAACTAACGACAGAGCTAACGGCAATACAAATTATTAATTTATTTATGTAATACAACGAACGATTGAAGTTTTAAACCATAGAGACTTTAACGCTATTCTCAAAAATAAAATGTTTTCCACGCACAATGTGTGACGGGTAACAACGAGTGGAGATAACACCCAAACATAAAATAAGAATAATCTTTCGGTAGACAACACTCGGCCATACGGTTAATTGAATAAAAAATACGAGAAATTATCTGTCAGACGTATTTTATTACTCGGTCGTAGACTTTGTTGGGCGTTCAAATTTATTTATGTATTGTATTAAGTAGCGGCGGTATCATGTTTCGTCTCCGCGCGTTCTCCGGACTGCTGCGGCGGCTATCGATTAGCATTAATGTCAACCAGCAGCGAAATATCCAAATACTCATATACCAAGTCGGTGTGTTTAAGCTGGTTTTAAGTGTGATAGAGTGTTGATTAAGCACTCAACGGACACATCGGTTCATTTGTAAAATAAATGCATTCGAATAAATGAAAAACGACTGAGAAATAAAACTTGACAGGTTAAGATTCCGAATCAGTTAACCAAAATTCACAAAATTATCAGAAAATGTTTTAGAATTTAATGAATTACAATTTTCTTTACGATACCTAAACTATACATAAATGTTATTACATTTTTTAAGAAACTAAATAATAAGCATGTACATTATAGAAGTGTAAAACATGTCATGTTTATTTATTTAACAACGCATAAACATGTTAGTATGTATATTCTAAAGAATATTTAGAAGAGTTGTTAATTAACAGTATTTTATAATCATTTTTTTAACTCCACGATTCCATATATGTATATTGTATAAATATCAGTTCAATGACCAAAAGAATTATTGTTTGACGACAAAAAGATATTTAACCTTAAAAAAATGACACGAATTAATTGAAAAACGTTCAACATTTATATGAAAAACACAGTGATTTTGTGTGCAAACAATGTAGTGTAAAGTATTCAAATAGGTTAAATAACATCTAACCTCTTCTTACTATCTTATATATTATATAAGATAATGGATCATATTTTCTATACCGAACTAAAATTTTCTAAATAATCCAAATATTCATTTAAATTTTTTTTATAAATTATTACATATTATAAAACATTTTTGATGACTGAATGGTTTTCGCAGTAAACTCCAATAAGTATTTATGACATTTTTTCGTAAAACATGAGACCAATCGGTCTATCTGCCACATATTAAAAATCGTTCACTTCTTTATAGAGATGTCTGTCAGTCGGAAAACCACAACACCGCAAAACGTAAAGTGGCTCGAGTAACAAACAAATAAAAAAAACTCGGCTCTAAATATTACACGATAAAGGGTATTTAAAGAATTAATCTCAAACATTTGCAACGGACTATTAAATCCGTTCGTCATTAGAAAACCAGTAGACAAAAAAAAAAAACGGGACAATAGGATATATATTATAAAGTATGAATATACGAAACAGAGATTTTGATGTCTGCGTGAGGATTGTGAACAATGATCGAAACCGTAATATATAAAGCTTAAGGCCGCCATTTTTATTTATTTATTTTTTTTGTTGTTGTTAATCGTCATTAGTCTCCCTGGTATTTTTTTTTTTTTGCCCACAGCCGGTCTGTGATCCGCTTACGAGTCCAATGTGTTGACTTATTCATGTGTTAACCCCTCGATTCTTCTTGTCCCTGAAAACCCGTCCGGGGCAAATATTGTAGTATTATATAATAATAATAATACGCGCATACACATGAGCGTTTCGCGCATTCACACCGAATCGGTGGCGGTTGTACCCTCCCCATTGTCAAGTATTATGCTCGCGGTAACCGAATTAGAGTACTTAGCGACACCCCTCGTGAGCACCGGTGTACGTATATATATATATATACATCTATTTACAACAAACACGACCGTCGCATTGTAATTCGTTCGTGTAATAATATCATTGTACCACCGCCGCGAAATCCGCCATTTTACTCGTGCGCCCTTTGATGCATTTTTATTATTTACAATCCCGTCTAGTCCGCTGTGTGTCCCCTTGCAACGTATACTTGCGGTTAACAGATTGGAATAAAAAATTAATGTTACTTATATAACGAGCTATCATTCTGAGAAATACAAATTCAAACATCTTCCTATTCTAATTAGAATTTTCAAATCCATAATAATTATGTATTTTTGAAATATCAGTCGAAAATAAAATGATTTAATGACATAATGCAAAAATCAATCTTTAGCTAATGTATTAAAAAACTTTTTGAATTGTTTAAACAATTAAAAATTATTACTCTACAATAATAAACAATTAAAAAGATTTAATTTAGTTTATTATAGCACAAATTGTCTTAACATTTTAAATTATTCTTTAATATTTGAAAAAGTTTAAAAACAATAATTTTTCAATGGACTTTTTTCATTTATTCATTCACTATAATTAATATTTAATTTGTACATAAAAAAATCTAAATCAACATTTTTTTTTAAATATAATAATCGCTTACATTAATTCAGTAATAATATTTAAATAAATAAATTCTACTTACGTTCTCATTGAGCGTGTTTAAAATCGTAATGTTTTAAACAATATATTACAAATATATACTAATAATAGCTACGTAACAGTAGAACAAAAGTTCGACATTTTTAGTATTGTCAACACAAAGTAATTAACTGTAAAAGATTTTATAAAATCAAGATTTATTTTATATTATTTTATTGATATTAAGAGAGTTTTATACATTTATCGAATTAATCACACAATTTGTATATATTTTTTATATACATTTTAAACTAATTTAATAAAATAAAATGTTTTTACATATAAATTCGATCATTGAGCACAGCGATCTCTATTGATTTAATTGCGGCCATATTGCGTATCCACAGAATAGATCACTGTAGTTATATTTTTAACTAGTATATTATACATATTAAAATTAATGTTTTTATAATACAAAACGAAAATACCATGGAATCCTCACTATTTTTGCATAGCTATATTATAGGCAAAAAATAATTTTTACAACCTATTCAAATTGTATCTTTAATATGTAAATATTTGGAAATCAGATTGTTATCTTACTCTTGAGGTTGCCCTTATCAGTATAAATAGGCATATATTTAGAGGAAATAATGAATAAGATGAAATTAAAAATACAAATTATTTTTTTACATTAAATTTCTTAAATAGTAAACGCATAAATCTTCTGCATTTCAACACATTTTATTACAACTTTTTATTGAGTATAACTTTGTAATGTTATTGTTCTTTATAAAATAATAGATTTTTAAAGGAGCTATTTATTAATTAGAATACTAGTACTCTTCTAATAAAGATGATAGCTCCAATTCGTATTAATAAGGCACTTAATTAATTTTATTTATGTAAAGTCAAACTTTGCTACGAAAACGAAAAATATTATGGTTGACTTATGTTATAATTACCTAAAACTAATTACTTTTCTTTATTTTACATAAAAATATTTTTATATAAAAATGTGCACACTATTACAACATTAAAAAAATCGTTTTTATCATTTTATTCATAATCAACTACAGCTTTTCTCTTTTAGAACTAGTGCGGATTTTTTAGTTAATATGTAAAAATAGAGAAGTGCTTTAGCTACTTAGAACTCCAAACATATCCTGGTATTTCTTAAATATACATTAATTGTATTAAATAGGTGTGTAACTCTTTATATTATAGCATTCAGTAATATTAAATTTTATGTTTTACATATTATCTCATCAGATAATGTTATTTAAGGTATTTTGTATGCCAGTGAATCAAAATTCAGAATATATTTGGAAGATTTAAGAACTTATGCATACCCATATCTCAAACACCATTTACACGCCTGTTGTACCCATTTTTTGAATATAATAAATATTTACATTTCAAACAAAAAATTTGTATGATAATAGACAGAATGGTGCTAAAGTCTAAGAAATATTTTTAATAGAAATTTTTATAAAATTAATTTACATTATTTATTAACCAAAGATCATATAAAATAATGTCCGATTAAGATGTCCCCAAAACATCTATCTAATAATGTCTCTGATATCTATTAAATTTGATCATTTACTGGACATTATTAGCGTTACTCGTGAACTTGAAAATCATATGGTTGTAAATAAACACCTGTTATTAAATTATTCATTTGATTAAATTTCTTATCATTGTTTTACTTTTTACTCATAAACAAACTTTTTTTGTTTAATATGTAATAAAATTCTGGAATCGTCATTTTTTTTATTAATTTTATGTATACTTTCATCTATTTATGTTCAAGAATTTATTTAAAAAATCTATTTAAAATATGAAGTGAGTACAAATTTAACTTCTAGAAGTTTTAATACACCATTTTCAAAAAATATTATTTCGATTAAAAAAACTATTTTAAAAAATGAGTATATTTGTTGGGGTTTTTAATTTAGTCAATAATTATGTAGGTTGTCCAGAAATTTTAATTTTGATTCCTTTAAATATTCATAATTTTCATCTCTAATTTAATGCTTTGATTTACACTCATTCACAAGGACAAAATTATAGTTATCATTCTTTGGTCAATGCAATACTTATTTAGTACTTTTCAATTTTATTTTTTTAGCCAAGTTGAAATACATTTATTTTGATATATACAGTGTTCAGTAAGTAAAGAAACAGGTAAATTTTTACAACAATTAAAAAAATAGAAACCTATTTCCTTACTTACTGAACACACTATAAATTATACATTTTAATATTTATTAATATAATTTTTAAATGATTTTGAATCATATAAATATTCATTACACCCACAAATATGTATATATATATATATATATATATATATAGCAGTAATAGCCATAGAGTTAAGTATGAATTATAAAATACTTAAAACAAATAAAAAGATTTCAGATAAAAAAAATTTATTTTTTTTTATTTTTTGGTTTTACAAAATCTATTATTTTTCTGTAAAAAAAAAAAAAAAAATCCCTGAAATTATTAACCTTAATTGTTTATTTTTTAAACTATATTTTCAATTTTTATTAATTTACTTTTTGATTTAATAAAACTTGTAAGAATTTAATTAACTTTTTCATTTTTAGAGAATTTACTAACTTTTCTGCTTTAGTACAAAATGCATTTTTTTTCAAAATAACTCAACTAGTTGGTGTTTCCATTGCATCATATGCTTTGAGTGAAGCTTATGGATTTGTAAAAGGATATTTGTGGCGAAATTATGTAACTGAGTTGGAAGTAGCCAACTCGGATCAATGCTATTATTGGTTGTTACAATGGCTAGCTGACAATAACAATTTATTTCACTTTAGTGTTACTACTAAACCATCAACAGATGATAGTAAATACCAACAATATATAATAAAGTAATACCATAAACGGACCCACAGACACTACATACAATATTTGTAAAATTAAGTATAAATAGGGAGGGGAGTAAATGAGGATGGCCTAAAGATCCTTGAACACATCCTCTGAAAAAAGTTTGAATTCTATATTAAATTATTTTTGTATATATTTATTTTAGGCTCATTTGGTAACAAGCGTTTATATGTATATGAACCAAGCTCTGGTGAACATGTTATCAAGTAATTTTGATTATAAAATTTTTTATTTAGATACTAATTAAAAATATTTTATTAAAAATAAAACTAGTTTTATGCTTTAAATTAGACATTGATATTAGGAGTACACTTAAAGATGTTGTAAATATAAAAATTTATGTGTATTTTGGAAAGTCACCTATTTTTTTTGCTCACTAGATAATAATTTAAAAAAAAAATTATCAATTGAAAGGGAAATCTCCATTTTATTTCTCTAATTAAAAGAAACCTACATTAAAATGTATATTGTTCTTTCAAGTCAATAAAATATTTTGTATATTATCATAAACAAAGCCTGAATATACAATTAAATAAAAAATGTCAATAATGAAATGTCTGATGAAAAGACGATTACTACCATAACAATTTTCTTAGTGACAGTCATTAATTCAATAGTGCATTGTTCTTCAACATAGAACATTAATTTTATATTCAATCTTAGGCTTAGACCAAAGAGTCTTAGGTATCCTAATTTATAAGTCAAAAAAATTGTTTGTATTTACATAGTTTTAGTTTTACTTTTTTTCAAATATAACATAATATATTTATTTAAAAAATTTTAGATATAAGGGTCATTCAATTTCATTAAACCGTACTCGTTCAGCTAAAAGTTCTAATTCATATGAGTCAACATATGAAACAATACAAATTACTGTTTGGGGAAAAAAAAAAGAAATACTTAATGAAATGCTAAATGAAGGTAAAAAATAACAAAAATATATAGTTTTTTTTCTTCAACAGCGATTAAGGCCCATTACTGCAATATACACTTTCTTCCATATCTTTCTATCCAATGCTATTTCCTTAACTTTCTACTCCTAGCATCAATAGATCCCTTAAAACATTCCAATTCAGGACTTATTGCAATCATGTTAGACCTTAATATGTGACTTTGCCAGGTTAGTCTTTTGGCTCAAATTATGCCAATTATATTTGGTACTCAAAGGCATTATATATTATATATAGTGTATGTAAACACCTGTTACCTGCTGCAACACATTTCTTAATCTCTTTGTAATTATTATTTTGGCTGTTTAGTTTCGTATCTAGATACTTAAAACTATGTATGATGTTAAAAAGTATCTGTGAACTCTCGTTCATCACATTGCTTTAGTTCAACTATAGTTATAAACCACACTACATATCCACTCTATGTATTTAGAAGCTTATAATTCAATAAGTACTTATTCTAGAGTTATAATCAACCCATCAATATTTTTTGTAAGAAAAGAACTAAAAAATGGCTATTTTGGAATTTCAAAAGAACTAAAAAATAAAATAATTCTATATCTTTTTCTTATTAAAGACAAATAATAAAAAATATGCTTGTAACTAGTCTAAAAATGTAAAGATTGTTTTAATAAAAATTACAATGAAATGATTATAGAATTAAAAGTTACTGGAATTGTCATATCTTCATAACTCATCTTGTATATTTCTACTGTAAAAAATAATCATGTATTAAATTTATCATTCTTTAGCTATGAAATATGCTATGTCTCAATTAGAAACTGGCACAACAATTTTTGTGCCTTCTTATGACATGTGGCAAAGTTTTGGAGAACCTCGTATCCCTCGATCAAAATTATCAATAATTCTTGATGATGGGGTGTATGATGGAATTATGAATGATATTCAAAACTTTCACAATGGAAAATCATGGTATCAAGACAGAGGTACACAACAATAAATAAAAATTAAATAAATTTATTTATGATCTTAGGTTTTTATGAATATTTATAATGTAGGAATACCTTACCGTAGAGGATATTTATTATATGGACCACCAGGTTGTGGAAAATCTTCTTTAATAACTGCATTAGCTGGTGAACTGAATTACAACATATGCGTTCTTAGTTTAAATGATACAAAAATGTCAGATGAACAGTTACTTCATCTAATGGCTTCAGTACCTTCTCAATCATTAGTTTTATTGGAAGATGTGGACTCAATGTTTAGTGACAAAGAAGGAACTACTGTTATAGGTTAGTACTATAAAGTAAAAACACTAATATGAAATTATTTAGAAATATTTTTTATATACAGAGGGTAATAAGGTCACATTAAGTGGTTTACTGAATGCTTTTGATGGAATTGTATCTTCTGAAGGCCGAATACTATTTATGACCACAAACTACATAGAAAGGTAGAATAAAGCTAATTATTTAGTATATATTTATAATGACTAATTTTGAAACCAATAAATTCATATTTTGGATTAGAAAAATAATGCCCTAAAATTGACAACTATTATATCATAACTAAAATTTAATATAAATTTTATATTGTTTTGTTAATTTTATTATTTAATAAAAAATTTTTATTTGTGTTTCATAAATTTAGGACAAATGCTCGACATTATATTTAACACTAATCAATATAAATTTTAAAAAAATTTTGGGGAGACTAAAGTGATTTTTCTCAAACTCTAAATTTTTTTATTATGTAAAAATTATTAATATAATTTTTTTTTTAGTTTAAAGGGTTAAGTCCATAAGTCTCCCTACATTTACTCCTATGCTTGTATGAAAGTTATCTTTTTTTATTCCCTTATTTTCTTAACTCAATGATACATTTTTATGAGTTATTTCTTCGTTTATGATGTTAAAGATTATTGTTTAGTTTTTTTGTGGAAACTTGTTTCGATAGATATTAGAGTTATTGTTGGTGATTAATGTGGTTTTGTTATTTTTGTGACTTTGAAAGTAGATTAATGTTTATTCATTTATGTTATTGTTGTTTACTTTATTTGTTGGTTTGTCCGTAAACATTTGTGCTTTGGAAGCTCTGTCAAGTTATTAATTGTTATACTCGAAAAGTGAAAGTAATATCCGTATTTTTTATGAGAAGTGATAAATATTAAAATATTGCACAATATCTGTGTTTGTTGACCTTGAATACTATTGGGAGCTTATAAAAATAAAAGCTTATAAAGGAACGTAGGTAATACACGTATAAATCAAATGGTCTTCAAACACGAACTGGGTATTGAAATTGTTTTATTACTACCAACAGGGTTGCCAGGAAAAAAAGGTGAAATGTTCCTAAAATAATTTTGTAATGTTTGCATTAATGTACGTCAAAATTTTGGCTCCACATACAGTCAATTTTTAAGGGCCTTTTATACGGAAAATAAGTTTTTTTCTGAAAACTGAACACTTGTAGAACAACAAGGTTCTTTATCATTTAATTTGTAATTATACCATTAAACCATTGATTAAATAAAATCAGAATGTACACTCAAAGTTGTCAAAAAAAAATCGAGATAATAATCGTTACTATCGCGCTTTCAAATTGGTTTTGCCACATGATCTAATCTAAAATTTTTATTATTTTGAATACCAAAAATGAATTTTTAATTATATTTGATACCTTAAAACATAATGATAATTAATTAACTTTACAATTGGAAATAGTAATGATTTTTAAACGGTTAATAATGTTAACATTGATAGTTGACCGTCAGTGTGATAAATAATTTATAAATGAAGTGTACAATAAATTCAACTATTGTAACTAGATAAACCTCTTTGAAAACCACTAATCAGCACGCCTTATTTACGACGTTATTGATCTAGGCCGAGTGCACTATTTGGTTTCATTTAATCTATGGTCTAACGGATAATAAATTCATAAAATAGATAAGAATCTTATTTACATCGAGTATATGATGGGTCATAAGTCGGTAAATTAACTATAGGAATAATAACCTATTTTTTTCATATTTCACTAACAGAAAAAGAGATGTCCTATTATATCATGGTAGCTTCTTAGTATGTAAATGTTTGCATTTTTAAAAGTTCATTTATATAATAGTCTAAAATTTAGACTACATTTACACTTTAAATGTTTGTATGAAAAAGAACATATTTGTACATCTGGCTACACTGACCATTAAATAAATATTATTTTTAGATTGGACCCTGCCTTAATTCGCCCAGGTCGTGTTGATTATAAGCTACATATTGGACCATGTACAGATTATCAGTTAAAAGGAATATTTGATTGGTTTCGTCCTGATGATGGCAACCAAAACAAAAAAAAGTTTGTTTCAGAAATAAAACATAAAAATAAACCCATTACACCAGCTCAGCTTCAAGGATATTTTTTACGTTACCGAGATGATGATATAACTGAAATTTTAAATAATTTAAATAACTTATGGGAAGAAGATCAAAACATTCAATCAACAAAATAACAACAATTTAATAATATTAATTAAAATAAAAATAAAAAGATATTATTATATACACAAAAATGTTTCTATATATACACATATGTATGTATAAATAAAATACTAAGTACATAAAACCAATTTTCAGTCGAATGGCAATTTTTGAGCACATTAAAAAAAGTGTCATGTTATGAAGTGTTAAGAAAGTAGAGCAATAACAAGAATAAAAATTATTATATTTAAAAATATGACCAGATCATCTTTTAGGATCTATTGAGTATAATGCTATTGTACCATCAATAGCACCTGTAGCAAGTAACACTTTTAAAGGATGAAACTTGGTAGTTATTACTGGCATGTATCTTGAACTCATAAACCAATCTGTTAATCTCAAAGAGTTCAATAATTGACCCTCAGTGTTGTAGAACAAAAGTGTTTGATTTGAACTACTGTAATATAAAACAAATAATTGTTTTAAACATTTTCTTTGTGTATTAATTCCAATTCATTTTTTAATAATTCTTACCATGCTAAAATATTAGCAGTTGCATGAATAGCAGCAGAGTTGATACTGTTAACATGAAATTGTCGCTGAGAAGCATTTTGTCCAAACTCAAAAGTCTTTATGTCTCCATTAGAACTAAAAAATTAGAACATTATTATATTAACATAACCATAGATAATTGCAGTTGAATTTTACCTAATAGACACCACAGTAGCATCTTGAAGTCTTATAGTAAGTATCTTTGATTGATGTTCCATAAAAGAAGCAATTTTAGCCTCATCAGGAGGTAGTCGTTTATCAAACACTTTAATTGAACCATCTTTACAACCAGCAGCAAATATATTATTTTCTATAAGAACGAGTTAAAAAACATTAAAATATAGTCCTTTTTAGTATTTATTTTCATAATTTTCGTTTTACTATCAAGAATATACATAAAAATAAAAATAAGAATACCTTTAGATTGCATTGATAAACATGTAACAGAAGCGTTAACACCTGTAGTTATAGCAGTTAATTTAGTTTCAGTCTCAACATCCCATATTTTTATAACTCTTGAATCACCAGCACATATTAAATGACATGATCGGTGATCCCAATGTAATGCCACTTTAAAAATATTAAAAATTATGAATTAATACATTTTAAATTAAATTTTAGTTATATAAATAATCGTGCATTACTTGAAGAGCTCTTTTCAAAACCAGCATTCTTACAAATTGGTAATGCTTGCCATCCAGTAACTAATTTTGGACCATCTGTACACTGAGACCAAATTTGAATATTACCATCATTATATCCAGCTAATACCAATGCTATGTCATGGCTGTTTAATAGTTCTACAGTTGATAGGTGTGGATTATTTCGATATGGCATATCAAAAGTGTGATTTCTTAAATCTGGTCTCCATTGACTTAATTTATAACTCGAGTGATAATCCCATATTCTATAATTATATATATTTTTAATAACATTGATGGTAAAATAATTAGAAAAATACTTCAGTATAAAATATTTATAATAAAATATATAGCTATAAAAAAATATATATAATTTCTCAAAATAGAGTTTATATAATTACGTCAAATAATCTTTGGTCGCCATAACAACATGTGGATCATATGGATGAAACATTAATGAATTTGGTGTTTGATTGCATTTGGATGAAAAAATTTGATGTTCTATTTTACAATTTAAATTATTTACTTTACTTTGTTCTTCCAGGGCATCTTTCCTAATTACTAAATTACGAGTATACCTTAACAAATAATAATGAAATAATTGTCTATGATAATCTCTATAATAGCTTATAAAATATAAATAGCTTTATTACCTCCACTCTCGTTCATAATAAATTGTGCTTTCAAGGTCACCTGCCTCACTAATGCCAGTCAAAGGATGAGCAAAATTTTTTGAGACCCATTCGAAAAAATGAGAGTTTAACAGACTTTTAGATTTATTGTTGTCTTTTTCTCCATCACTTTCTTCAACATTAGGTGGTGATGACGAAGATGATAATATAGTAGCTTCTTCAACAATCTAATCATGTCATTAAAAATTAGTAATTTGTTAATAAAATATAAAATAAAATTTTCTTATAAAATAAATGAAAAAGGAGAAATTTATATAATTTAGAAATAGTTAAATTTTTAGACTAAAACATACGGTATTAGGTACAATATTCCTTGTTCTGGAACTAGATCTTGATTGTATTATAGGTCCTCTAGGTCTAGAACGAAGTTCAGTTACTGATAATGGAGGCGATTCTCCTTGACTAATTAACCAAATAAATTTTTATTACAAGAATAATTATGAATAAAAAAATTAAATATCACCTAAGGTAACTTCTAGAAGATGGTGATGCAGGTAAGGAATGTGATGAACGACTTTCATGTTTTACTTTAAGCTAATAAGAATAATTTTCCATGTTAGTAAAAATTGTAAGCAAAACTAAACAAAATAATAACCTTTTGTTTAATATATTTAGTTAACTTCTGAGCAGTACTTGCTACATCTGGAAATATATCACGTTCTAATGCAGTTAAACCTTTCCATATTTGTGCATGGATATTATTTACAGCTGATGTGGTATTGTATGTATCTAAACAAAATATAATTAACTATAGTTCATATAAAAAAATATATATACTATAAATATATTTTATAATTTTTAATTTTATTATAAATTGTACTTATTATGAACTACAAAATTAAGTGAAGAGAAATTTTTTAATTATTCATTAATATACATTTGAATAGACATATGATTATACACAATTATTTTACCTAAAGTTACTATGGAAGATGATGATGCAGTACGCCTTAAATATTCAGGCTTTGTGTCTTCCAATAGTTCATCATGAATATTAGACATAGTTGACACTGAAGGTGAAACTACAGTAACAATTGGACTAGTGGATGAATGTAAAAGCTTTTCTTTGGAGCCTATTCTAGATAAACTAACAGTTTTTGAACTACTGTTAGGGCCTAATTAATGAGAAAATTACAAGCTATACAAAATTAATTGTTGCTTAGTTTATAATATCAATAAAGGATAAGAAATTAAATTATAAAAGTTCATAAAACTCAAATCTAAGATGCTAATATTAATTCATAATTAAGAATAACACAGAAACACTAAACAAAAAAGTATTATAAATATGTTAAATCTTTATATTATTTGTTTTTACTTTTGTAGAGAGATCCATATGTTTTTTCATTTTGTTTTTGCATTGCTATTTCTAAGAAGTACCTTTCAAATGCTACTACAGTCCATTGAAGAGCTATAATTACTTCCTAGGGTTAAAAAATATTATAAAAATAGATTTGTAAAACAATTTTAAAAATAATTAGCTTTATTTCTTCTCTTCTAACAGTAAATAAATTATTGGTTAAAATTTTTTTTTTAGAAATGTTATAAATTATTCTTGATTTTCCTTTTCTAAACAATAATTATTTATCTGCTGAAGGGACAAAAAAAAGAAATAATAGTTATGCATCTAAATTTTATATAATAAATTTTTTTTTTTTAATTTATAAACAGTGATTTTTTTAGTGCTAGACACTTGATTTCTCTTAAAATAATAATGTCAAGAAAACTATTTTGAATTTAATTAATTATTAAATTCAGCTCTTATACCTTATTCAGGTGTCAATTTAATATTTTTAATTGGCAACAAATATATTTAAGTAGCTTATAAAATAGAACTAATTAATTCAAAAGTTATTAGCATTTTAAAATATAGTCTAGCACCACTGTTTCTATTTTTATCATTAGACATTTCTCGCCCGAATTCCTCCTTCTGCCTAGGTATAAAAATATTAATAACTTTTGAAGTACTGGTTCAAAATTTGTTATTAATGAAGGTGTTTTCTTATACATAATTAGTTAAATATGTGTGTTATCATTTAAAACAATTAAGTTGACACCCTTATAAGTTATAAGGGATGATTCTAATTAGTAATTAATAGCTGATAAATCAAGAAATATATGAAACTAAAAATAGTAAAAATTATTTGTTTAACATAATTATTATTTTAAGAGATATCGAGTGGGACTAGTGTTAAAAGAATTACATATATAAATTTAAAAATTAGTAACATTACCTCTCGAACCATAGGACTCATGTCTTTAGCAACAGTATTTAACAAAGTTAAAGCAATACTTTGATCAACATTCAAAGCATGGTTTGTACGATCTTTATCACAGCTAACATAAGTACCAAGAGCAAATACGGCTGCAGCTCGAACCTAAAAGTATATAGTTATGTAATACTACTTAAATATTACTAATACATACAAAATAAAATCATATCATTCTTTTTTTTATGGAAAGTCTTAATAAATTACAAGGATAACTAAACTTTATTAAATAAAATTAAACTTAAATATACTATTTTTAACATTTTTCGAATTTTACAACAAATAAAAATTACTTGAGTGATTTTTTTTAGATCATATTTTTATACTCCTACAAGAAATGGGAACTTGTCATATCTCAAATCATTCATGAAGTTATAAAAAAAAAAAGTATGAGGGAGGTTGCAAGCAATTTGTAGTCTGGTTTGGTATATATAGTGTTCTAATAATAGTATATCTCAATAATTAAGTAGAAGACAGAACAACACGCATTTGTGGTTAAGATGTTTTTTAAAAGTGAAGCATCTTTTGTTGACTTATTTTAAGGCATGCACATGCGCTCAATGTTTTCTGATGTTCAAACCGTTTTTTAAACCCTGAGGCTTTAATTTATTCAACATTTTTCTTGATTTTGCACCCATAAACACACTGTTGTTTCAGTTGACACTGAATTATACAACTGTATCAAAAAATGTATATGAAATGCATGTATCATAGTTACATAATTAGGGTCTAGAAATAAAGGAATGTATCAGCCAAAATTAGGATTTTTTGATTCAACCAGTATATAAATTATTTTTTAGTGTAAAAATCTTTAATTATATTGGAAAGCATATATTTTTAAATACAATTTTTATAAATAATAACAATACAATTAAATACAACTTTTTCTCACTATATTTTATATATTAAGAACAATGTAAACTTTGTCAAAATTTGAACATTGTCCTTGAAGAATATTGTAAGGTATTAGGTAACAGAAAATAAATTTTTTAAACATTCTGTAACATAAAATTTGATGATAAAGAATCTTATAAGATCTTTATATGTTTAGCTTCAATAATTTTCATAAGTCAAATATCATAAAATGAAAATTGAATACATAATAAGAGAATAAAAACAATTCAGAATTATATACATAACCCATAATACATTAGTGACTAATCTAAATTTATTAATGAGTTATTACTCTTAAGTAATTTTTTTATTTACCTCAGGCACTTTATCTTCCAGTAGTAAATAAAGCTTTTCATGTGCACTATCACGCACTCCAACCCAGCGAGCTTTATCATAATCAGCCCACAATTGTGCTAGACATAATGTTAACCATTGTTTATAAGGAGCACTAGCATGAGCTAATTGTTCAAGGCATATGCAAACTAAATTATTTTTGAGTCCCAATTGTTGACCATTTCTATAATTTTGCATTAAACGAGATAATACTACAGCACCTAACATTCTTTGTTCCTCCTAAAAATATTTATTTTTGCCATTAAATTATTTGTGTTGTCATTGAATTAGTAATTTTACTAACAACTTTCCTTATGAATGTTACATCTTACAAAACATGGATCAAACGTATTTAAAATAAAAAATATAAATTAATGGATTAAAAATCTCTATAAAATACAAGAAAAACAAAAAATATATTATAAAAAAAAAAAATTAATAATTAGTACATCCAATAAGTTGGCTGTATTATAATGTTTATAAATTTTAAAACACCCCACTTTATTATATATTGAATTGAATTAACATTATCAAAACTTGAATTATAAATAACATTAAAATAATTTTATTATAATTTAAAACAGAAAATATGTTAACAAGAGTTAACATAACATTATTATCTACTCACGGGTAGTTGAATATCTTCAACTAGTTGAAAAAAGTACTTGAAGCCATTTTCTCTAACAATATCAGTTTGGCATGTCTGAAAAAAATTTTAATTCAGCCTACTAAAATAAACCACAAAAATTCTATATTCTACTTATGTATTAATCTTAACAATAACTATGAAGGTCTAACATCAAAAAAAAAGAAATTAAAAACAAAAAAATAATAATAATTTAGGTTTAATTTAGTAAATTATACTTTTAAATATTTATTTATGTTTAAATTATAACAAAAGTAAATTATTTAGTAATTAGTAAATGGTTTTATGGAATGTGGTAGTTTTGTGTTAAACATGGTACTATAATTTCTATCCTGAATTTAATTATTAAGTCCATTTAAAAAAAAAATTATCATCTAAATTAAAACATTCACTGAAAAATGTCGAAGAATTTCAATGAAAAAATAATAATGACTTTATGTGAACAATAATATAATAAATTTAATAAAAAATATCATTTTTAGTTAAATATAGTTTTACAAGAAGAATAATTTTTCTAAATACGACCTATTTTTATAAGTTTAATAACACATTGTGTAATATGAAATTCTTAAGTGAATAATGTCTAATTTGTCACTACTAAAATTAAACACATTTTTGTTCAATACCTAATTTGGATTAATTTATTCAATTCATATCTGGATTGCTAATTAAATCTGTAAAAACTATTTGCATTATATTAAATAAATTTAATAATAATAAATTAATAACAGATATTGAAATTAATATTTATTTTGTAATACAAATTGATTATTTTATGAAATAATTCAATCCGTGAATTAGATTATTCTTGGCAATATTTTTTTTAATTTTTGTCAATATGGATAAGATATCTGGATAGGGATCAGTTGAATTTTTTACTCATACCCTAATGATTAATAAATACAAATTTACTAAGGTTAGAGTTAATATGATTAACAGAAAAGTGTGTAACATAAAAATATACCCTCTTCTACCTATTTTGTTGTATATACGCAAAACAAGGTATTCAATTATTACCAAAATTTTGACTACATTAATTTAAAATAATACTAATTATTAATGAATCAAAGAAACTTGTACACTAATACTTACATGATCAACTGCCATAATTTTTGCCCAGATGAATGCTAACATAGGTCTTAACTCAACAGCAAAACTTTGAAGTAATTTTAGAATATACGGAAATATACCCACTGATAAGGTTAAATTAACTGCCCATGGTCCTAAATCTAAAAACCGACCTAACAAATCCAAAGCTCGAAGTCTATGTGCTTGACTCAACAATACCTTTGTATTATTAATTAATTATTTTTTAAGTATAATTAGAAATAAAAATAATAATGTTGTCGATTACTTGAAGAACAATAGGAAGTTGTTCAGGAGCACTTCTTTGCTGGGTAGGAAGACAAGCAGTGTGATCTAACCAAATTTCAAATGCAGTCAATTGTTCTTCAAAAAATGTAGTACGTACAAAAAATCCATCACCATGTTCTTGAACACGTTGTAATTGAGACAAACACAAATCCAAAATATGGTCCCAGGACTGATATTAATTATTTAATAAATAATTAATTAATTAATAATAAATATAAGCAATAATGAATATACACAGTAGATAATATATTGACAACTCTTATAACTTTTGATCCGATAATCAATTTGCTATAACTTTTTTTTTTGAAGAATATTTGCATACTTAGAGTATACTATATATATATATATGTATTTAGTTTCAACGTGTATCTTAGAAGCTATTAGTTTTACTCTGATGATTTTTTTATGTCCATATACAAGATTATTCAGTACCAACAAAACTTATTTTACTAAAAAATATGTTAAAAGTTAAAAAACTGTATCAAATTAAAGCTATCTGAACCATAATTTTAAAAAATCCTTTTTAGTCAAAGTAATAAAGAGAAATACCAAAAAAGTTACAGTTATCAAAAATCAGTCAATGTTGATATTTTTAGTATTTACTTAATACTTAAAATAAATTTTAATGAAAGGTTAATACAAAAATTTTTATTGATAATACTTCAAACACTTGTCTTACTAATGACATATTTTTTTGAAAACCTAATTATTTGGCAATTTGTTCCATGCATTATTGAAATAGTTAAATTGATTTATCTTATAACCTAAAACTACAAGATTATTTTTTTATAAAATAGATCGTAAAAGATAAGTCATCGGAAAATCTTACATTTTATTAATTGTTTAATGTATTAAACAAGCTTCAATTTGAAGTTATTTAAAATGAAACAGGTATTTTGTTGCTATGAAAAAAATGACTATTAATTAACTAATTAAAAAATAGAGCCTTAGATAGTTTTTTCATCTTAAAATGCATTTTATTAACTTTAATTTAATACAGCTTTAAAGGTAGATTTGGGTTAATGTATTCCTAAAAAATTTCAGGGTTCAGTTGAAAAATTATAAAAAATTTTAAAAAAAATTGTTATAATTTATAAGTACTCCAGTATCTTAGCTAATGATTGGATTTTCAAAAAAGTATGTCATCAGCAGTAATCTTGTATCTGAACACCAAAAAAAAACAGCAGAGTAAAACCCATAACTTGAAATTTCAAATTAGTCATTTTTCGACATTTTCTTACAATAATTATTAATAGTCGATAATAATTTTAGGGCAATTATTCATTGATATACAAACATTTAAATAAATAGAGTGTGAATGTAGGGCGGGATGAATATTCACTATAAATATACAGAGTGGCCCACCACTCACTGACAACTTAAATAACTTTTGATCCAGTTAATATTTTTAGTTGATTTTTTTTTTAAATAATAGTTATACGTTAGGTCTATAGCTATATCTCAATAATTAATTTTTTTACATTTTATTAAAAATATTAATTATTTTTAAATTTTAAATAAAATGTAAAAAAAAAATCTAAGATAGCTATTTTGTAGAGTAGAATTTAAGAAAAATTTTAGTAAAAAAATATCTTATTAATATTCAGTAGTAAATATTCTGTAGCGTTTTGAAGTTTGTGAAAATTTGAATTTTCATGTACTATTTTACGGTATTAAACATTGAAATACGTATTGAGAAAAGGACAGAAGAAAACGCTATCTTTTCAATATACTTTTGAATGAGAGTGATAAGTAATAATTGCCTTATCTAATTTCTTATCATGGTATTAATGCCAAGTTTGTAATGTATACACATTATCATCATATGTATACACAGTAATCATGAAAAGATAGCGTTTTCTTCTGTCCTTTTCTCAATACGTATTTCAATGTTTAATACCGTAAAATAATACATGAAAATTCAAATTTTCACAAACTTCAAAACGCTACAGAATATTTACTACTGAATATTAATAAGATTTTTTTTTACTAAAATTTTTCTTAAATTCTACTCTACAAAATAGCTATCTTAGATTTTTTTTTTACATTTTATTTAAAATTTAAAGATAATTAATATTTTTAATAAAATGTAAAAAAAATAATTATTGAGATATTGCTATAGACCTAACGTCTAACTAATGTTTAAAAAAAAAATCAGCTAAAAATATTAACTGGATCAAAAGTTATTTAAATTGTCAGTGAGTGGTGGGCCACCCTGTATATCAATATACATTAGGGTGACCGTTAGCTATATGAGAGGTTTTTTTTTTTTTAATATTTATAAGTGCCACCCCCTAGAATTATTCCAATACATGAAAAAATAAATTGTACAAAATTTGGAGACAATTGGTCAACTCTAAGACGTGCCCCAAGGGGATTAAAAATAACCCCCTAAGGGTGATTTTTTAGTTTTTTTTGTCTATCTCAAAAACTTTAGCTTTTGCGAAAAAGTTTATTCGACCTTTTTTGTAGGTATACAATTTTTCTATAAAAAGTATATTTACAAAAATTTTCGAAAAGTTCTTATTTAGCCCTAAAAAAATAAAAACGTATATGTTCTATTCTTACCGTTAAAATTGTTAATTTATAAATCGTTCATTGTAAAAATATAAAAAAAATTCATTTAACCGTTGTTTGAAATTTAATTTTCTATACATTTTTAATTCGACATTTTTTCTATTATTTACTATTCAAAACCTACAATTTTTTTAATTTTAATAAAAAAAAAAAAAAACATCAGAGTAAAATTAATACCGTCTCAGCTTCACATTGAAGCTAAAATAATGTTAACTTACAAATTTATATACAACCAGAAACTAT